>NC_053156.1:50868894-51168894 GCF_016835505.1 Polypterus senegalus | reverse complement strand
AAAGATCAGGCCCCTCCTAAAAGAGCACGTGACTGCGTGCGCAAGCAGCGCAGGCCGGTGTTACAACCGCAACTCCGTCCTCAGGGAGTTCCGCCCGGGGACCGAGTTATGGTGCTCGTCCCGACCTCCCACTTTCGAAGCTGCTCGCTCACTGGCAAGGGCCTTACGAGGTTAAGGAGAGGAAGGGGCTGCGTCGACTATTTGGTGAAACAGCCCAATCGTCGACCAGCGAGAGGATCTATCACGTCAACCTGCTAAAGCCCTGGAGAGATAGAGAGGAGCTTCCCAGCTCCCATAGGTCGCTCTCCCTCTTCACGAGCACAACTGCCCTTAACCTCGGAGAAGAGCTGACCCCCAAGCAGCGGCAGGAGTTGTCCCAGACCCTCCGTGCCATCCCCGAGGTGGTGAGCGAGTCACCCGGCCGGACCTCGCTGATTGCCCACGATATAGTCACGGACCCCGGTGTAATCGTCCGAGAGGCCCTACAGACTCCGGAGGCAAAACGCAGAGGTCGAACTGGAGGTGAAACGTATGTTGGACATGGACATAATTGAAGAGAGCCATAGTCCCTGGTCCAGCCCTATTGTCCTCGCTCCAAGCCAGACGGCTCCTGGAGGTTCTGTAACGACTTTAGACGCCTGAATCAGATCTCCAAGTTCGATGCCTACCCCATGCCCCGCATTGGCGACCTCCTTGAGCGGCTGGGTGCGGCTCGATATTTGACTACCCTTGACATGACGAAAGGGTATTGGCAAATTCCCTTAACGGCATCCGCAAAGGAAAAAACGGCCTTTAGCACCCCTAGCGGGCACTGGCAGTACAAGGTCCTCCCATTTGGGCTGCACGGGCCCCGCGACCTTCCAACGTCTGGTAGACAGAGTGCTAAAGCCCCATCAGTCCTATAGTGCCGCTCCCTGGATGACGTAGTCATCTATTCCGGCACCTGGGAGGAGCATCTATTGCAGGTCGCCGCTGTCCTCCGAACACTGGCTAAAGCCGGCCTCCGCATAAACCCCGAAAGTGTTTTTTTGGATTAAAGGAGGCCAAATATTTAGGCTACCTCGTGGGACAAGGACAGGTGCGCCACAGGGCTCCAAAGTTAAAGACATCTTAGAATGGCCCCGTCCGAATACCAAGAAACAGGTGCAGGCTTTCTTGGGGCTTGCGGTTACTACCGCCGGTTTGTTCCCGCTTCTCCAAAGAGCAGCACCCTTGACTAACCTGACAAAAGGGCCCCCTCGGCGTGGTGTGGACCGACAAGGCAGAACAGCGCTCAGTGACCTAAAGAAGGCCCTAACGCCGGCACCTGTGTTACGGACGCCCGATTTTGGGCTCCGTTTATTCTCCAGACCGACGCTCGACACAGGCCTGGGCGCCGTGCTGAGCCAAAGCGTCGATGGTGTCGAGCACCCTGTGATGTACCTTAGCCGGAAACTGATGGACCGGGAGACCCGGTATGCGGCGGTGGAGGGGGAGGCCTTGGCCATTAAGTGGGCAGTGACCCACCTCCGTTACTACCTGCTGGGTCGCAATTCGCTCTGGTGACTGACCACGCTGCACTTCAGTGGATGTCCCTGCACAAAGAGTCGAATCAGCGAGTCACTAGGTGGTTTCTGGACTTGCAGCCGTATAAGTTCACTGTCACTTATCGGCGGGCACCCTTCAGGCCAATGCCGATGCTCTCTCTCGTATTCACGACCTCTCGGTTAGGTCCGCCCGACCTGACGGTCCTGGGCTAAGGGGGGGATCGTGTCACGCACGAGCGATTAGGAGGCCGCGGACTGATTCGAGAACACCTGGGAAAACATTCGCCGCCAGGGAATGGCGGGTACTAACTTTCTCCCTCTGCTTCCTTATAGAAAAGAGACCTTCCAGCACCATAGGCCTGGTTTGACCGCAGCGTACTTCCGCCCTTCCTCCGCCATCTTGCCCTGACGTCATCCTTCCCATCCTCCCTTGCGGTCCTTCCCAGCTGTCCTCCACTTCCGGCTCCACCCCTATAAAATGGCCGCGACGCCAGGAGACGGCGTCGCGTTATGAACTGTTTAGTTTATGCTTTTGACCTCTTTTTTTGTGTACGAAGATACTGTACAATATACGGGGCCGGAAACCCCAACCCTTATTGCTGTCTCCTCGGTCCTTTTATATATATATATATATATATATATATATATATATATATATATATATATATATATATATATATATATATATATACATACATACACACATATATATATCTACTAGCAAAATACCAGCACTTGTGAGAAGTAGTGTGTTAAAGAAGCAATGAAAAGACAAGGAAACATTTTGAAAATAACGTAACATGATTGTCAATGTAATTGTTTTGTCACTGTTGTGAGTGATGAGTGTTGCTGTCATATATATATATATATATATATATAAAAAAATATATATATATATATTGTAATAACTGGAGACCAGAGGCGCAGAAAGGTTTGGGGCAGCCACCCGTTTAATGCGGTTTCCCGGCTGCAATAGAATTTGAGGCATTTTCAAAACAGTTGTTTACACAACAGAGTCCAAGACAGAACTGCCTGCCTAAGCAAAGGCAGTGAGCTTTATAGCTCAGAGGGCGGAAATGATGTCGTCCTCTGGGCGGAACTGGAAGTGACATCACCCTTGGGGCGGAACCGAAGTGACCTCATTCTTGGGGCGGAACCGAGGTGGTGTGTCCTTCCTGGAAATGGCGGCTCCTGGTGGGATTTCCGGTAAGACCTGCAGAGAACTCAGAAAGAGCGTCAGCGTACCCGCCCTGGGCAGATGTATAAACAGTATTGTCTAAGCCCTTCAGCTGCTTCCCATGCACACGCGTGTGTGACAAGACTCCCCTCAGCCCAGACCCGTGGGTCGGGCGACCTGCACCGAGAGGTCGTGGGCCCGGGAGAGGGCATCGGCGTTGGCATGAAGGGACCCCTGTCGATGAACGAGCGTATATTTGTACTGCTGCAGGTCAAGAAACCACCTCGTGACCCGCGGATTCACTCCTGTGAAGGGCCATCCACTTTAAAGGCGCATGATCCGTCACTAGAGTGAACACGCGACCCAAGAGGTAGTACCGCAGCTGCGCCACCGCCCATTTGATCGCCAAAGCCTCCTTCTCCACCGCCCTGGTCTCCCGGTCCAACAGTTTCCGCTCAGGTACATAACGGGTGTTCAACACCGTCGGCGCTTTGGCTCAACACGGCTCCCAAGCCTGTGTCCGGCGTCCGTCTGGAGGACAAAAGGGAGAGAGAAGTTAGGGGAGATTAAGATAGGTGCTGAAGTCAGAGCCCTTTTTAAGTCACTGAATGCAGCCCCCGCTTTATCAGACCATACCACCGTATTAGGAGCTCTTTTCTTTGTCAAGTCGGTCAAGGCGCTCTCGGAGAACGAGGCACAAACCGGCGGTAGTACCCGGCCAAACCGAGAAAGGATTGGACTTGCCGCTTGGTTTGCGGACGAGGCCAGGCCATTATGGCTTGCAACTTGGAACACTGTGGCCTCACAGTACCCGCCCACTAGGTAGCCCAAATATTTGGCTTCTCTCAACCCAAGTAACATTTCTTGGGGTTGATGCGAGCCCGCCTCTCCCAATGTCCGTAATACTGCTGTGACCTGCTGTATGTGCTCCTTCCAGGTGCTGGAATAGATGACAACGTCATCCAGATAGGCAGCGCAGAACGAGTTATGGGGCGGAGCACTTTGTCCACCAGACGCTGAAAAGTCGCAGGCGCCCCGTGTAACCCGAATGGAAGGACACGATACTGCCAGTGTCCGCTAGGAGTGCTAAGCGCGTTTTTCCTTCGCGACTCCGTTAAAGGAACCTGCCAGTACCCCTTTGTCATGTCAAGTGTAGTCAAGAATTTGGCTGGTCCCAGTCTCGAGGAGGTCGTCCCACGCGAGGCATGGGATAAGCATCAAATCGGAAACTTGGTTGAGCCGACGGAAGTCATTGCAAAACCTCCAACTGCCGTCAGGCTTAGCAATCAAGGCGATGGGGCTGGACCAGGGACTACTACTTTCCTCGATCACTCCTAGTGCCAGCATTCGCTTGATTTCCAGTTCCACTTCTACTTTCTTTGCCTCCGGGAGTCTGTAGGGTCGCTCACGGACGATCACCCCCGGGTCAGTCACTATGTCGTGCGCAATCAGAGAGGTCCGACCTGGCTGTTCACTTACCACCTCTGGGACCGGCGGATAGCTGCTTGAGCTCCTGTCTCTGTCTGGGAGATAGCTGTTCGCGAAATTAAGGGCACTTACTTCCGCGAAGAGAGCAGGGCTGTCGGAGGAGGGATCGGGATCCCTCTCCTTCCACGGTTTCAGCAGGTTTACATGATATATTCGCTCAGCTGGTGGCGATTGGGCTGTTTCCCCAAATAGTCGACCAATCCCTTCCTCTCCTTAATTTCGTAGGGGCCTAGCCAATGTGCGAGCAGTTTAGAGTGTGAAGTAGGAACCAATACCATGACGCGATCCCCCGGTTGGAACTCCGGAGAGTCGTACACGGTCATACAGGCGGGCCTGTGCTGATTGTGCCTCCTCGATATGACTTTTAGTATAGGTCTTATTACATCAAATCTATCGCGCAATTGGGCGATATACTCCAAAATGTTAGTGGAGGGCTGTGCCTCCCCTTCCCAGCCCTCTTTTAAAATATCTAATAAGCCCGGGGCTGTCTTCCGTATAGTAATTCAAAGGGAGAGAACCCGTAGAGGCTTGAGGACTTCCGGTAGGCAAAGAGGACAAGGGGGAGGAGTTGGTCCCAATTCCTCCCATCCTTGCTGACTACCTTACGTAGCATTTGCTTGAGAGTTTGATTGAATCTCTCCACTAGCCCATCGGTTTGAGGATGATACACGAGGTTTTAAATGCTTTATTTTCAGTAACTTGGCAGTCTCCTTGAGCGTTTCCGAGGTGAAAGGCGTTCCTTGGTCCGTCAGGACTTCTCTAGGAATGCCCACCGTGAAAAGACTCCTACTAGTTCCGTGCAATATTTTTAGTGGTAGCCGGCGCAATGGAGCGGCTTCAGGGAATCGGGTTGCATAATCCACGAGGACGAGTATATATTTATATCCTCGGGCTGAGGGCTCCAGGGTCCTACTATATCCACCCCAATCCTGTCAAAGGAACGTCAATAAGGGAAGGGGAATCAGAGGAGCACGGTCCTTCCTAGGAATTTGCCGCAGTTGACACTCCGGCAGGAAATGCAAAAGCGGCGAACCTCCTCATTAATCCCGGCCAAAAAGCGGAGCTTAATGCGCTCTAATGTTTTATCGGGCGAGATGGCCTCCAAGAAGGTGAGAGTGGGCTAACTTCGCAAACCTGCCGCCGGTAGGTCCGCGGGACTAGCAACAACTTCGGACCTTCCCCTCATGTTCAGCAACCCGATACAATAATTCATTATCCATGACAAAGTGAGGTCCCTGTGGCATGGGCAAATGCGTCGTTGGCGTTAACGAGAACCACTGCATTCTTTATGTGCTTCAGAGAGTCGTCATTCCACTGTTCTCTCTTGAAAGAAGCGGAGTCGCTCTAAACTGAAAGTGCAACTCAGAGAGCGGGTCGGTCTGACCTCAAGGGGCGGAGAATCCTCCTCGCTGCCGGGGCGCTAGTGGATGGGGTAGTAGCCCGCGACGGTCCGGGAGTATCTTCGTCACTCTCTTGGCCTACCGCCCCACTCCCTGTCGGCTGATTACACGGTGTGGAAGCAGCTTGAGATGAGTCTTTATCATCTATAACGAGGCCAAAAGCTTTTCGGGAATGCTTTCTAAACTACGCGTTACTGTCAGACCAGTCCCGCCCGAGGATTACGGGAAACGGAGGATCCGGGTGTACCGCTACGGTAAGCCGCCGAAGGGTTCCTCCGAGACATACGTAACACCGGGCGGTATTGTACGGCGGATATCTCCGTGTATACATTTTAGACTGGTCTTTTCTTAATCCATTGTTGCGGTAGAACAAAGCGGCGAGCAACGACAGACACGTTACTGCGGAATCAAACAGCGCTGTTACCATATGTCCATTAATAATAAGCTCTCCCGTATGTTTATCCGCCAGGGGATTGCTAAGGGCACACAAACAACCCCGCCATTGTCCCCTACGGTCCGCCTTGTTCCCCGACAGGTCGCAAGCCAGACGGCCCGGCGACTTCGGAACAGGCTCTGGATTGCGTGGAAGGGACTGCTTTTGTAGGACATAACTCCCGGGTAGTCCACAGAGCGGCTGGTCTGCCCTCCCGGGTTTCACAGCCGGCCTCTGGGGTTGCAAGAGCTGTAGCAGCTCGTCCAGAATGGAATTCTCCCCAGGCCGGCTGGGCAAATTCCTGGGGTATTCGCTGTAGCAGCAAAAACAGGCCACTTGCTGCACTATTTGCAAGGGGGTCAAATCAAATGGCGTAGCCACTCACCCACCTGTTGCCAGAGAGCCATAGCCTGCTCTGACAGCCCTTTGTTGGGTTAAACTCCCAGTCTATTATATTCTTTACCTGCCGGCCTGGGGACAGCCCATCGTTAACAGGGACCTTGGTCCCGATGGGCGGCTCGGCTTTCCTACCCAGAAGAGCATACTGAGCCACTCGTGTGTTTTCCCCAGAAGCCAGCCCACGCCTGTGGGTCCCCTCTACCTTCTCCACGAGATGGGTTGGTAGCCCGGGTTATGCTCGTGGAGCAGAGCCTGCACCGTCCTTCCTGACCCTCCGGCACTCCCTGCCCGAAACTTGGCCCCGGTACTCACCCACCTGGTTCCTTGAAGGTCCGTGTCCCGGGTTCTTCGGGGACACCATCCTGCCGACTACGCCACTGTAATAACTGGAGACCAGAGGCGTGAAAAGGTTTGGGGCAGCCACCCGTTTAATGCGGTTTCCCGGCTGCAATAGAATTTGAGGCATTTTCAAAACAGTTGTTTACACAACAGAGTCCAAGACAGAACTGCCTGCCTAAGCAAAGGCAGTGAGCTTTATAGCTCAGAGGGCGGAAATGATGTCGTCCTCTGGGCGGAACTGGAAGTGACATCACCCTTGGGGCGGAACCGAAGTGACCTCATTCTTGGGGCGGAACCGAGGTGGTGTGTCCTTCCTGGAAATGGCGGCTCCTGGTGGGATTTCCCGGGTAAGACCTGCAGAGAACTCAGAAAGAGCGTCAGCGTACCCCGCCCCCCCCTGGGCAGATGTATAAACAGTATTGTCTAAGCCCTTCAGCTGCTTCCCATGCACACGTGTGTGACAATATATATATATATATATATATTTACACACACACACATAAACATATATCCATCCATCCATTTTCTAACCCGCTGAATCCGAATACAGGGTCACGGGGGTTTGCTGGAGCCAATCCCAGCCAACACAGGGCACAAGGCAGGAACCAATCCTGGGCAGGGTGCCAACCCAACGTAGCATAAACATATATATATATATATATATATATATATACATATCTATACATATACACACACACACATATATACATACATATATATATAACTACATATATACACATACATATACATACACACATACATACATACACACACATATATACACACAAATACATATATATATACATACACACACACATATATAAACATATATATACATATACATACATATCTACATATATACACACACAGCTATTTCAGTATCAGTGCAATACGCTGCTTGTTAAAACGGATAACTCCCGCTCTTACGTGCAAGTCTGCGTGGATATTATGGACTATCGTATTTGTTCAAGTTCTATTTAAATATTAAAAGAAGGAATTTTTATTTAGTCGACAGAAATATCTTTGGTAGGAATGGTAAAAACAGACAGGAATATTATTCGTGAATAAATCAACTCAAACCTTAAACAACTTATAATATTTTGCTCTCCATAAAAATATATCCTGTCTAAATTATACAAGTTAGAAATAAAGTAAACGTTAAAAGAACAAACATTCAAATTTCTTTACTCTTATGTAATTTTATATAAAAATAAACTTAGATTTTAAATATCCCAAAAGATTTTGCTCTCCATAAAAATATATCCTGTCAAAATTATACAAATTCAAATATGAAAATGCTGCATAACAAAATCTGGAAATATAAATAAAATGTGTTCCTTTCAGCAATAACAAATCAAATCATTCAGTTGTCTTTGCTCATATGTCATTTTAGAGCTGGACGCCTGGCATCTTTTTTTGGCCACAGGTTCATTTATGTTTGGTGTGAGGTTCTGTGTTGTGGAGATTCTCAGGATGGACTGCAGGTGCTCATCAGTGAGGCGACTCCTGTGTGCTGTTTTGTTAGTCTTTATCACTGAGAAGAGCTTCTCACACAGATATGTGCTACCAAACATGCACAAGGTTCGAGCCGCATGTAGACGGACTTTTTTTGTTCTTCAAAGTTACCAAAGCGCCGTGCAAACTCAGTGCGCAGTGCGCTCAGTTTATCAGCAAAGTGCGTATTTGGGAACACCGTAGTGACGACTTGGTTTAACATTACTTGGCAACAGGGAAAGAGGGGCAAGTTGCACTGGTGCATTTGTGTCTCCCATAAAAGCAGCTTCACTTGAAATCACTTTGTGATTGTGCACGGTAAAACGTCCGCTGAAGTGTCAGATTCTTATTTAATTCTTCTGCTTTCTGTATCTTCTGCATTGCATTCAGGTTACCCTGATGTTTTGTCTCGTAGTGCCGTCTTAGATTAAATTCTGTAATTACAGCCACATTAGCTCCACAAATGAGACACACGGGTTCAGTAAACATATACTCAGCCTCCCATCGGTTTTTAAAGGCTCTATTTTCAGAATCAACTTTTCTCTTCAGCATCGTGTGAGCTAGCTTCGCAATAACTTGCAGCATCATAAGCTAGACTTGATTAGCGCATTAAGTGTTCGGCAAGGCAGCTGAAGCGCTGCATTATGGGATCTGTAGTTTATTGTGTTACCAGCGCTTCATATACCCGGGCCATAAATAACAATAATAAAGTATATAAAATGATCTCGGGCGGATATAATTACGCCGGGCCGGATGTGGCCCGCGGCTCTTGAGTTTGACACATATGGACTAAATAGAACTTGAAAAGATATATTTTTTTAAATGTGATCGCGCAATTCAGATAGAGTTGACGCGCACTACAGCCTGCATGCCTCAATAAGTCATCCTCCCCTCGCTCTTACTTTTTTACCATTCATCTAATGAATACACTGAGTATGGCTTTACCAAAACAATCATTGATGGCGAATAAAGTATCCATTATTCGAGTATGTAGATCGGGATATATATATATACATACATATATATATACCCGCGTATCGCAGTGGAGAAGTAGTGTGTTAAAAAAGCTAGAAAAAGAAAAGGGAACATTTTAAAAATAGCGTAACATGACTGTCAATATACAGTATTTGTTTTGTGAGTGTTACTGAGTGTTGCTGTCATCAAGGATTTGATTATCATTATTTCTTTCAATCAGGTTCGTATTTGTAGGATGTGTTGTGTTCAAGTTACATTCCGTGTTTGTCAATCGTTGTAAAGATGACAGGTTTCTTTCATCGATTCGTTTCTTACTGCATCAATAAACAGCTCGTCTTCTTCTTTATCTGAGACCTGACACACTGCATACACAGGTTTTTTTTACACTGTCTTCCTTTAGCGGGACATTGACTTTTTCCATCGTGTGCTTTGTTTCCGCAGTAGCTGGATTTATGAATATGCTTGTATGTATCAGACGCTTCATATTTTTGCTGCCTTTTCAATTGTGTAATTGGTTTTGTTCAGCTCTTTGGAACTGTTGCTTTTATCTGTGCACTCGTCAGTTCCGTGAGCCGCTCGGTGTACATGCATCGAAGGTTCCCAGCTGTGCTGGTGCCATCTCGTGCTATGTCCATGGCTGTATTTAATGTTACCTTAGTCCTTTCTCTCTCGCAGTTTCGCTGAGTTTGTGTCAAACACCACCCTGACCATCTCATTTTCCTCTCCATAAGCACAGTCCTTCACCCGTGAATATTTACCCATGGCAATTTGCTATTGGATTGCCGCTGACGGGCGGCCTTATATGCGTAGGCACTAAATTACAAACGCCAGCGACAGCCTGTCTATGAACTTAATTTAAAGTTTAGGTTTACATCGTGCTTTGTTTCAGTAGCAGAACTCATGAATATGGTTGTATATGTCACTTTCCGCTTCTTATTGTTTAGCTGCCTTCTCAATTATATAATGCATGTTTTCTTCAGCGCTTTTTGGGCCTCTTCCTGGTTTTCTACGTACTGCGTGATTACGTGGAAGGTGTGATGATGTCACGAAACTCCGCCCCACGGGTTTTCAAGCTCATCTCCATTACAGTAAATGGAGAAAACAGCTTCCAGTTATGACCATTACGCGTAGAATTTCGAATGAAACCTGCCCAACTTTTGTAAGGAAGCTGCAAGGAATAACCCTACCAAATTTCAGCCTTCTACCTACACGGGAAGTTGGAGAATTAGTGATGAGTCAGTCAGTCAGTGAGTGAGTCAGTGAGGGCTTTGCCGTTTATTAGTATAGATTATATATATATATACACATATATATACACATACATACATATATATACATACACATATATACATACATACATATACACATATATACAGTATATATATACATATATATACACACATACACATATATATATATATATACATACATATACTTTTTTACACCGTGCTTTGTTTCCGCAGTAGCTGCACTTTCTACGTATTGCGTTCACAGTCAGTTCACATAATTACGTGGGAGGCGTGATGATGTGAGACGCAACTCCGCCACCCACGGCCATCGAGCGGAAGTCCATTGCAGTATATGGAGAAAAATAGGAAAATAGGTTCCAGTTATGACCATTACGCGTAAATTTTGAAATGAAACCTGCCCAACTTTTGTAAGTAAGCTGTAAGGAATGAGCCTGCCAAATTTCAGCCTTCTACCTACACGGGAAGTTGGAGAATTAGTGATGAGTGAGTGAGTGAGTGAGTGAGTGAGTGAGTGAGTGAGTCATTCAGTCAGTCAGTCAGTGAGGGCTTTGCCTTTTATTAGTATAGATATACATATACATACAGGGCTTCATGGGAGTTGGAGTTTGGTGCAGCTCTGCTGGGATACGTGGGCACCGCCGGGGGTGCTGTAACTCCATATATATATATATATATACATATATACATAGTATATATGTGCAGAGTATATACATCCATATATATAGTCACATCACACACGTGGCTTGGGAGACAACTTCAAGGTTCAATGATTTCAACCCAAGTTTAAAGTTGTCACTGTCACCTAGTAGCCTCTCCTCTTTTGTGCAGATCTGATGAGTAAAGAACAACAACCTGCCCTTTCATAACTAGCTCAGTCTAGAATTTGACTCACGTTTAGAAAGATATTTTTACTTCTATCTTGTCAAGCCAATTTTGTTACTTTTGTCAACAATTATATAAGGATCACCTTTATGTTTCATTTAAAGTGGCGTAGTCAGCAGGATTACACTGGAAATGAGTGATCTAGTGGGCCTCATTGCAGTGATTGCAGCCTTGACAGAGGAAGTACAAGGACTGCAGATTCAGACCTACGCTCACCAAACAGGAGGTTTGTCAGGTGCTCCAGGCAACTTTTCACAAGGTCATTCGACCCTTCCCAGGTACTCATAATGCTCCAACCCAATGAGGATGTGGAGACATTTCTCCTCATCTTTGAATACACAACGACCCAACATCATTTTCAACATGCAGATCGGGCACATATACTGACCCCATTTCTGACGAGGGAGGCTCAGAGGGCTTACTATGTCCTTGATATTGGTATTGATATTGGTCACTGGGAATATTGACAGGCTCATGGCAGAGATCCTAGACAGGTACAGTGTGACTGCAGACCAGCAGTTGAGACCATGTTGGAAATGACACTTTAACCCGCAATGGCAAGTATGCTTTCAGGCATTCAAGCTCTGGTGGCAGCTTGGACACTGGTTTAAACCAGAGGCCAACATAGTGAGAAAGTGGTTGAAACAGTCACATACGACTATCTCGCAAAATCTCTCCCAGAGTTTGTTGTCCAACAGGTCCACAGGCAATCTTGGAAAAATATGGACATACTGATAGAGACTTTGGAATGACATAAAAGTCAAGAGGCCAGAACAGCTCGATAATCACAAGGAAAGCTCAGATAAGATGTGGCCAACAACCAGAGACCAGCCGGCGCAAGTTGGAACAAGTTGCATAGCTGAAGGACAATGAAAATAAAAACAACTGTCCTCGCCTTGACCAGACAATGGACTGCAGTCTGGCAAAAGGAGGAAGGTATTGTGGTGTCACTTTTGCTCTATATTCCTTCTGTGTACATGTGAGATTGAGGTCAATGGAACTAAACTGGCAGTTCTCACAGATCCCAGGAGTAACAATTGTTTTGTTACTTGCTTCCACAACACAGCATTCAAGAAAGACCAGTCTATCTATCTATTTCTGTATTCATAGGGAAACTTGATGGTAAAGGTCTGCAGCCTGTGTGATAACATTCTAAGGAGAAACCCACACATACGATGGCTGTTATACAGAGCCCCCCATATCCCATTATACTGAGGAGAAACTGGTCAAAAAGGAACAGCAGAATTTCACAGAATTCACCTGTGAAATAGATGGGCCAGCCCATGGATGGGGAATCTCCATCCCAAGTTATCTCCACACCATGTTTTTCCCTAACTCAAGATAATGATAACATGGCCACCCAATATGAGGCAAAGTCCAACCTATTGCCCAGGGAGGTCACAGTTGATTCTCTTTCAGAGCTGCTCTTTCAGTTCAGGTAATTTCCAGTATCATTCTAAAGGGAACAAGTCCTTTAAATATGCTAAAAATGCAGTCATTATCATAGACAGGCAATGAACCACACATGTACCAGTAAAAGACATCCTATTCGATCAGATTGGAGTTGATATCATTAGCCCGCCTGAACCCTCAGCCTGAGGACATAGATACATTCTGATCTTCATGGATTATGCTACCCAATATCCAGAGGCTATACCATTGCAACAAGCCAATTCTAAAAATATAGCACAGGAACTAGTGAGTGTGGTGTGCGCAGGTAGGCATCCCAAAAGAAGTGCTTAGGGACCAAGGGATGCCTTTCACCTTGGACACGCTCAGGGAAGTTGCTGAATTACTCAAAATTAAACATCTAAAAACCTCAGCATATCATCCTCAAACTAATGGTTTAGTAGAGCAGCAGGAAGAGAGAAACTGTGGGCAGTGAGAATGAGAGAAACTGGGATCAGTTTCTCCCACTCATGTTATTTGAATAACAGGGAGTCTTGTAAGCCTCTACAGGGTTCTCATCATTTGAGTTACTATATCGCAGACAACCCCAGGGTCTACTGGGTATACTTGAGAGTGTTGGGAGAACAAGGCACTGCTTTCCACAAATACACGTGAATGTGTCACACAATTACATATTATATTTGACAAAATTTGTCCCATTGTAAAAGAAAATATGAAATGTGTTCAACCAGCACAGGTCCTTCTAAATAACTGTGGCATGACCCTCCATGACATCAGTCTCAGTGATCAGGTCATGGTGCTCATCCCCACTTCGCATTCCAAACTATTAGCCTATTGGTATGGGTCTTTTGAAATTAAAGAAAAAAAAAAGAGTTGATTAACAATTTGGTAAAACAACAGGATCTTGATCTCCACTCTGCTCAGTCGCAATCATCTTTTGGCCTTAAGGATAAGCTCAGTTTTGAACCTGATTTGGCACTCCACCAGTGACAGGAGCTGGATTAAGCCCTTCTGTCTGTCCTGCGAGTGGTGGATGAGAAACCAGAACGGACCTCTTTGACTGCCCACAATATTATTACAGAACCAGGGACGACTGTCAGAGAACACGTGTATAGACTCCAGGTGGCAAAACTAGCAGAAGTGGAGCCTGAGATCAAACAAATTTTAGATCTCTTGATTGGCTGAGAAGAGTTTTACTCCCTGATCTAGTCCTACCGACTTGATCACAAAGCCCAACGGCAGTTGGTGCTTTTGTAATGACTACTGCTGGCTTAATCAAATCTCCCGATTCATAGCATATTCAATGCCGCAAGTGGATGAACTCCTCAAGCAATTTTGAAGAGCACACATCTGACCATGCTTCACATGACAAAAAGGCATTGGTATAATCCCTTAGTGGAATCTGAAAATGAAATAAACACACTTAGCACTCCTAGTGAATGCTGGCACTATCATGTCCTCCTATTTGGATTACATGGGGATGAAGTGGATGATGCGCCACAGTTGCAGAATTCCTATAGTGCCACCTACCTCAATGGTGTTACAGTCGCCGAATTCCTATAGTGCCACCTACCTCAATGGTGTGTTTATCTGTTCTGTCACCTGGGATACGCATGTGAGGCATGTTCGAGCTATACTTCTAGCACTATGTGAAGCCGGTCTTTGGTTAAATCTAACCTAATTTGGATAAATAAAATTTTATTTTGGACTTATAGATGCCAAATATTTGGGCTACATGGTGGGTGGAGGGAAGGTCTGACTACAGTAATCCAAAGTAAATGCCATTTTAAATTGGGCCTGTCCCTGCACCAAGTGGCAAGTTCTGTTTTTTTTGAGGCGAGTGGGGTACTACTGCCAGTTCGTGCCTCATTTCTCTGGAAGAGCTAAGCCCTTGATTCATTAATAAAAAAGAGGGCTCCCATGGTGGTATTGGATGACAGAGACTGCATTTCATGACCAAAAGCAGGGCCTTATGTCAGCACCCATTTTAATATCTTCAAACTTCTCTCTGCCATTTATTCTCCAGACCTATGCCTCGGACACAGGTCTATGTGTCATGCTGAACCAAAACATCGGTGATGCTGAACACCCAGTGATGTACCTGAACCATAAATTATTAGTCCGGGAAGAAACGTATGCAGAAGGTGGAGCAGGAAGAGATTAAATGAGCCATTCAAAAGCTGACATACTACCTTCTTGGCTGTGAGCTTACCCTTGTCACTAACAATACCCCTCTTCAGTGGATGGCCATGCACAAGGAGTCAAATCCATGTGTCTCTAGATGGATCCTGGATCTCCAGGCATTCAAATTAAAGATTCAACATCGCCATGGCTCCCTCCACGTCAACACCAATGCTCTCTCCTGGATATATGACCTCTCACTTTGGGACATCTAACCCAAAATGTCTGGGCAATGTCTGGTTGGGAGGCAACCACAGGGCTTGTTGAATAATAATTCTACCCCAGGTTGAGGGTTGTCACTGTCACCTAATTCCTCTCCTCTTCTTTTGTTTGCAGATCAGACATGGGAAGAAACAACTTCTGACATCACTTCCTGGTTCTGGCCAACTAATCTCGCTCCTTCCACCTCATCTCTGGCTCAGCTGCCACCTTGTAACAGTCTAGTATTGGACACACGTATGGAAAGGCATATTTGCTTATTTTTGGCAACAGTTATATGGACATTGCCTGCCAGTGCCCCAACACTTTATGATCTTGTCTGTGTTTCATTTATACATATATACTATATATATATGTGGTGCATGTTATGTTCTCAGAGGTCAACATATAAAGTAGATTCAACTGATCTAAGTGAATTTTTGCACAGTTGTGTTTTTCTAAATATTCACAACTTCAGATGCTATGAATGGCTTTGTGAGCAGCTGTTTGTGGCTCCAAAAAATGAAAGCATTAATAATATTAGAAACTGAATACAGAATCAGTTTACAAGAAATGCCACAACACTCAAACCCGCTGGTATTGTCTTCAATAACCAGCAGGCTGTTCACCCTCAACCAAGTTCCTCAGCTCTTTGAAACTACCTGGTATGCATGCTTTATTTTAAAAACTGAAGCTCTGACAAAGCTACTGTGTAATTTTGAACATTATGAATAACTTAATGGAAACAGATACACATTAACAAGCCTTTCACTGTCCAGCAACTGCAGAAACCTTGTACAAATTGTTTATGTGATGATTATAAAAAAGGGTCAATGGCCAGCAAGTGACCTGCCTTGCAGACCAAGAAATTTATGTTGTTGCCCCGGACAGCAAAACCACAAATATTCTTCTCCAAACAACACTGGAATTATCACAATGTTACAATAATAAATAGCACTGTTATCAAAATATGAAACACTGTAGTAAATCGTAAGAATTTCAGCTTGCATGAACAATATTAATTGATTATATCATCCATTTGATTGGTTTTTACATTAAATTAAATCAGCATGTTGTAAGTTTCTGTACACAGTAATTATAAGTCTCAGCAAAGTCAAATGTAACCTAGTAAAATTCTAAAGCAGACTGCCAAAACATTTTACATTTATATCCAGGAGCTCAAAAATATATACCATGGCAAAATTAAATCAAACTGAAACTAAAAACTGAGTAACAGTAACTTAAGTGTACCTACATGTGTTGTAATTGAATAGATATACTCATGGCTGAAAGCCAGCCTCTGCAAGAATAAAATTACAATTTCCTTTTCCCATAAAATTCAATGAAACAGTTCTTGCAGTGAAAAGTACTCACATAAATGTTAAAACAGGCTTGATTAATGTAATATGATTAAACAAAAAAGACATATTTACAGGGACGCAAAAATATAAAGAAAGTAATAAAATGAATACAGTGCACTAACATGATTTGTCTGAGTTGACATTCTTAATGCAGAAAGGGCATTATGTGTGCAGCCTCGGAAATTAGCTAAGGATTTGGATGTGAAATCACAAGAGTATAAATTAAATTTCTACATATGTGAATATTTGTGAAAAATAAACAATTCATGTAAGTTTCTTTTCTAAATTAAATACACATAAGAAATTTGTGTCTTCCTTTACCAAGCAATTCCAGTTGATCCTCACAATTTTATTACATTTATAAAATGGCCCCTGACTAGCATAATGCATAATCTTTACTAAAAAAAAAATCACTGCAACTCTACCAAAAGTAGATGGGCACAAGGCCTGTTCTCATCAGGACTCACCCTATTATCCTTTAAAAGTCACTTCAACATACCTACCAGGTTGCACCCTGAAGAGATTAAGAAAGCAATAATCACATTTAAGTTTTATTTTTTGGATAAAAAACACCCATCTTTTGAATCCATGCCCCTAATTTAGGGTTGCAGGTATGCAAGACATATGGTAGTACTGGACACAAGGTAGGAACCAAGGCCGTCTTCACAGCATAATAGGCCCACCCGGCAAAGTAACGCTCTGGGGCCCCAGTTTTATTAGAAAGGCAGAAACATAAATAGGCATCAGAAACATCATGGGCCCACCTCTATACTCCTGGGGCCCCTGGCCAGTGCCCATAGGTAAGAAAAAGTCCTGGACACCTCCTTAGCTCCATCACATGGTAAATTCACCCACGCTTCCACACTACAGAAAAATCAGGGCAAGCAGGTAATAAAAACATGGCAGACACAGGGTGAGCCCTGCGACTGCTCCTTATGATAATTTTACGGTTTGGAAAAAAATATCTGGAAATGCTAAATGCGGCAAATGTTTATCTATGGCTGTCCCCATAAAACTGAGCCATTCTAAACCATGGTCGACGCACTTGTTTCTCTACAGTCGCCCACACCAGTCTAATCTAAGTAAAATACTTTATTGAACTGATTATTTTCCTATCGTTTATCACGTATTTTGGTGTTCTGGTGATCAGTCTGCCTTGTAAAACAACTTGAGGCAAGGTTCGCAGTAGATGGCGCTATATAGAAGATTGTTTCATAATCGCTTAAAGTATGTAGATCATTTATAACATTGAAATGGCAAATAATTTGAAAAAACCACAACAACTTAAATCAGAAGAATACAGAAAGTGCAAACTGTGACGACTATTGGAAAGAGAGCTTCGATCCGTGTTTACATACAAACTTCAGATTTCACGTTTCAGCAGAACGAGACAAAAATGATTTCATCTGACAACCAGATTAAAAAAAATACTTATACATTATATCCGCAACTGCCCCGTGCCACAAATCCATGGCAACTTTAGCGTGACAGAATCAAACAAAACGACTACAGCACTTCACCAACTTACACTCTCTTACCTTGTTGCTAAGGCGCCATGCTTACGAAGGTCAGGTCAGAGAAACACTTTAAACGTGGCCACTGAAGTTTACGTGGATTTTAAAATCTAAAAGCATATACTGTACGTATAAATATATATATAAGTATCCACTCTCATGCTAAGCGCTCTTGTGTGTCACACTCCTAAGTTTCTGTCTACCTCCGGATGCCGGGAGGCAGACGCGTTGCCATAGAGACGCTGAAAGCGCAGGCGCATTGTGTTCAGGGCGCCCGGTGCGATCACGCGCGCGCGCGTCCGCCCGCCAATTCTGAAGGGAAAATCTTTTTGATTGAAAGTACATTGCTCGCTCACGCGCTTAAAAGCCGTCACATTCCTTTTTTTAAAAATTAAATTGACAACGAGCTTCTTTGCTAGTATTCATCTCATCAGTTAGAAGTGTCAGATTGCTTCTGAACGCTGGTAGATTGAAACAGTAATAAACTGAAGTGAACCTTTAGCAAATCTATCAGATACTCCGCTACAGCATTAAGGTATTTTTTCAGGAGGATATTCACCATTATGATGCTATTGATATCACGATGTCAACTACAGATATATGTTAACTACTAAGCAAAAGTTGTGTGGTTCAGAATACTCAACACGTTAATAACCACAAGGAATGGAGTCCCGGAACTGGCAATCGCGAAAGGGGAGTTAATATTCAGTTCATCTGCGACTTCGCAAAAACGACACGCCCACTTAAACAACAGTCGTAGCGGGTATGACACGGTAGCAGATATAGACACTCTTGCAAGTTACCGGCCAATTTAGAATATTTACTGATTGCTGACAATGATTGATTGAATTCTTCTTTTGTGTCTTATTCACTGTAACGTATTTCACAAAATCAATATACTAAAAAAGATATGCCATTTTAAATAAACAGACATTAATCCTAAATCTATTGTTAGTAATATAGAGCAATGAAAATAAAACAGTAACCGGTAAAAACTAAATTATAGAGAGGCATCCTGCTCATTAATTGTAACACATATCTGAAACAAAATAAGCCAGTATAATTTGCAGTAGAGAGATGTCACACATAATACTTATAAATCAGTGCCTGCAATGCTGACTAAATCTTCCTAGTTGAACTAGCAGTACCCTGGAAGGACAGTGTGTAACTTGCCTAGGGTTGTCAGGATAAAGTTTGTACAACATGGATGCTCACAGTGGAGGTGAGATGTCAGAGATTCCCAGCTCAATCTGCTTGGAATCTATTGACCAGAATTGGAGTGAGAAACCAAAAGAGAACAATGTTAGTTTAGGAAAAGCAATGAAAAGAGTTCTGTTGTTGGCTCTTGTTTAAGAGGCAGGACTTCAGCTTGAAGTCTAGCAGAGAGGGGCAGTGGCTGGCCAGCACTGCTGACCAGCCATCTGGAGAGTATTGTGGGTAAGGGTTGAAACATTCCATGATGGTTAGTAACCACCTGATGACCTCTCCTCCTGGCTCGCCTCCATTCAAAATGGTTGTTGGATGGCATTTTAGATTTAATGGTAACCACACCTGGCATCTCCTGGCTTCCATGTTAACATAAATAATTGGTTACTAGGATTCGTCAAACGAGACCATGTTTTTCTAAGTTTCTTGATAAGTGAGGAGCCCAGTAGCATTATCAGGGTATGATGAGTACCCTCAAATTTAGTTTAACTGACTCCACTGCTGAAGTCAGTGATGCCTTTCCCTAAATGTCTGTTCCGAACCATGTCATCACATTCAATGGGATGGTTTGGGGTGGTGTCTTACTCAAAATATTTTCCCTAAAGGAAAATTTAAGCAGAATGACTGTTCCTGATATACTTGTATGTCCTGACTCCCACCCGCTCTCCAAATGCAACACTACTGATAAGAGTTGAAAGCTTAGGAATAAAAACCTGTTTTAAGATACATGATTCATTTTCTACCCTTTCTCGATTTCCAGCTACAAATATAACCATATCACAGACCTTTGCTTCTATATACAGTAAATGCACTCACCTAAAGGATTATTAGGAACACCATATACGGTGTTTGACCCCCTTTCGCCTTCAGAACTGTCTTAATTCTACGTGGCATTGATTCAACAAGGTGCTGAAAGCATTCTTTAGAAATGTTGGCCCATATTGATAGGATAGCATCTTGCAGTTGACGGAGATTTGTGGTATGCACATCCAGGGCACGAAGCTCCCGTTCCACCACATCCCAAAGATGCTCTATTGGGTTGAGATCTGGTGACTGTGGGGGCCATTTTAGTACAGTGAACTTATTGTCATGTTCAAGAAACCAATTTGAAATGATTCGAGCTTTGTGACATGGTGCATTATCCTGCTGGAAGTAGCCATCAGAGGATGGGTACATGGTGGTCATGAAGGGATGGACATGGTCAGAAACAATGCTCAGGTAGCCCATGGCATTTAAACGATGCCCAATTGGCACTAAGGGACCTAAAGTATGCCAAGAAAACATCCCTCACACCATTACACCACCACCACCACTAGCCTGCACAGTGGTAACAAGGCATGATGGATCCATGTTCTCATTCTGTTTACGCCAAATTCTGACTCTACCATTTGAATGTCTCAACAGAAATCGAGACTCATCAGACCAGGCAACATTTTTCCAGTCTTCAACTGTCCAATTTTGGTGAGCTCATGCAAATTGTAGCCTCTTTTTCCTATTTGTAGTGGAGATGAGTGGTACCTGGTGGGGTCTTCTGCTGTTGTAACCCATCCGCCTCAAGGTTGTGCGTGTTGTGGCTTCACAAATGCTTTGCTGCATACCCTCGGTTGGTGAGGTGTTCAACGAGTGGTTATTTCAGTCAAAGTTGCTCTTCTATCAGCTTCAATCAGTCAGCCCATTCTCCTCTGACCTCTAGCATCAACAAGGCATTTTCCCACAGGACTGCCGCATACTGGATGTTTTTCCCTTTTCACACCATTCTTTGTAAACCCTAGAAATGGTTGTGCGTGAAAATCCCAGTAACTGAGCAGATTGTGAAATACTCAGACCGGCCCGTCTGGCACCAACAACCATGCCACGCTCAAAATTGCTTAAATCACCTTTCTTTCCCATTCTGACATTCAGTGTGGAGTTCAGGAGATTGTCTTGACCAGGACCACACCCCTAAATGCATTGAAGCAACTGCCATGTGATTGGTTGATTAGATAATTGCGTTAATGAGAAATTGAACAGGTGTTCCTAATAATCCTTTAGGTGAGTGTATATACATATATATATAAAATATATACATATATATATATATATATATATATATATATATATATATATATATACATATATATATAAAACTTCCTGATGACAGCCTATGGTGTAGGAGTTGTCTGAGCATTACTTTTGGTGACCAGTGCTGGTATTGTACTGGAAGTCCATTGTGTAGAGGGATAAACAGGAAGAGACAGAGGACAGTTCCCTGCTTTGCCCCAGCACTGCACACCACAATCAGGGTCACACAGTTCTTGAGCTCCACAAATTGCTGTCTGTCGGTCAGGCAGTCCATGATTCAGGAGACCGAGGGGACATCAAGACGCATAGCCTTGAACTTGTTTGCTAATGCTTTAAATTACATTGTTTATGTATATAATATACATAATATACATGGCTGTCCTTACTGTTGGCAGCACCCAGTTGAAGGATACTAAAGTAATATGGAGATTCATTTTTGTAATTAGCAACAAAAGAAAAAATAAGATAAATGTCAAGTAAAGTTGACTATTATACATGCATCATGTTATTGTCTATCAGAAATTTTCATTTATTTGATCGATTCCCATTTTCATATTACTTGGGGTAATCAATGGTCTACTGTACTTATTACTTTCTTGTATACTATTAGGGAATGTATTGTAATCGTCTTGACATTTTAGACCTTCCTGAGTGTGAAAATACCAATTTTGCATTCAAGTATTAAGTACAAAACATGGATTTCTATCAACGTTTGGGGTATTTCCGTTATCCGGAAGTGGTAGTTTACCTTTTATTCATGCTGCTGCAGAGTTCAATTTATTAAACTTTACTTTTATAATAATTGTTCAATATATTATTAATTTAATTTGATTTGTTGTTGATGGTTGTTTAATGTAGATAATATAAAAATGATTTTCTTGTGCTTTACTCCTCAAACATCCATCCCCATATCTGAGTATACAAGAAAGTCTAGTGGAGACCACTGTCAAATTTTTTTAATTCTGTAACTATTACCATAATAGTAACATAACATATCAACATAAGGGAAAAGTACTTGAGACTGTTAAAAATGGGATTTTAGTTGAGCTGTAATGATAATTTCATAAATACAGGGCTTAATTAAAAGGCACAGCTGACTAATTATTTTTATTTTCAAATTGATATTTTTCTATTTTCTAATTATTTAATTAATTAATGTGTTGACTTTTGAAGTATTGCATATAATGAAACTACATAGATTTATAAGAGATATAGAGTAACTAAAGATAATAACAATAACACAGGTCAACAGGTCATTTTCATCAGAGATAATGTTATGTGGTATGGTAGTGTTTCCCATGCTGATTTCAATGTCTGTGTTTAGTTTTTTCTGTAGCACATCTTGTTTCTTTGATGAAGCTAAATATATATTGCTTGATATTTGTTATAATTAGCCTAAGCGTATCACAAGACTTAACGACAGTTGTCTGTATTTTTATGTTACAGACGGTATTAACTGCAATTGATTTCAGTTGTCATCATGCCTAGAAATTATATTAATCATCCAGACAGTTTCTGTTATGTTTGTGGTTCATTCACTAGGAAACCACAACATCGCCCAATTCCTGCAGATCTTAAGAAGATTTACAAATTGTACTTCGGCTGTCCTCTTGGTGAACAGGATTTATAGGTCCAAAGATCAAGTCCGTTTTGCAGGATGATGGTTTCAAACAGCCTTTCTCGGCAGCCAAGCTAGAAGCTTGGGAGGAATTCAAGTGTCTCTGTTGTGATATATGGCCGGCCATTCATCCCGGCCAATACCCCCAGGCCGCCAGATGGAGCCCTCCCTGCAGCATGGAGGTGCCCCGAATGCCAGCAGGGAATCCTGGACAATGGAGTTTTTATCCACAGCCCTGCTGGATACCATGGGGGCTGGTAGAGGACGCTGCAGGGAGGAACAAGGATTATTTTCCTACAGCCCCGGAAGTACATCCCAGTCACGTGGACAGAAGAAATGACGTACTTCTGGGTTGAAGATTTGGAGTTTTCACCTGACCCGGAAGTGCTGGATAATCACATGGACTGAGGGATCAGAAGCACTTCCGGGTCACGGACTATAAAGGACTGTGGGAGATCCCAGACGGGCGAGCTGAGTTGGGTGGCAGGATGACAAAGCGTCTGGGAGTGGAGGATTGTATTGTGAATTGTATTGATTATTGTTTATGAGTATAGTGGAGCAGAGGGTGCTTTGTGCACATTATTATTATAATAAATCCATTATTTTGACTTTTATCTGGTGTCTGGCGTCTAATCTGAGGTTTCAAGGGGACGACAGCGCCCCCTATCTGTCACTCTGTGAAAACTTCCTGAGTCTTCTGCATACAAGGAAGGAGTTCAGGATCTGCTTGATTTATACCAGAAACTGGGGTGTCACATGTCATTGAAAATACACTTCCTGCACTCACGTCTCAAGTTTTTTCCAGAAAGTCTTGGTATGGTGAGTGACGAGCAAGGAGAAGATTTTCACCAGGACATTCAGTTAATGGAACGTCGCTACCAAGGTTTCTGGAATGAGAGTATGATGGCTGACTACTGATGGATGCTGTACCGTGACAATTCAGATACAGTGTACTCAAGAAAATCCTTCTATAAAGTGTTTTTGAAGGACCACTTTAGATGCGGACTGACACCATTCAGTATATCTATGCCACAGTGTGTGCCTGTTTCACTTCTCACTGAATATATTGAACATTGGTGCTTACATGTTAGTAAAACCTTCAGTACATGTAAGTACACTGTAAACTAACATTACTCATAATTCAAAAGGTTGACCTGACAGGAAAAGACTGAAAGTAGATCTGAAATCAGTTGAAAATCCTATTTAGAAAAGTGTGTTGTGGTCTCTGATGATTACCAAATAATGTTTTGTTGCCTTGTGTGATAATCTTTACATTTATACAGTGCTTTTCTCACTACTCAGAGTGCTTTTCATAGTGAGTGGGAAGCCAATTCAACCACCTGGTTAATTCGACGGCAGCCATTATTGCGCCAGTGCCTTCATCACACATTTGCTGTTAGGTGTTGAAGTAGTGAGAGAGATAGCCAGTTAGAGAAAGGGGATGATTAGAGGGCCAGAATGACTTAACCATGGAGGTCTCTCTAGCCTGGACATTGGGATACACCCTGCTGTTTATAAAGGATGCCCAGGGATTTTTATTGACCACAGAGTCAGGACGTCAGTTTTATGTCTCATCCAAAGGATGGCACCATTTTAACAGCACAATGTCACGTTGCTGCACTGGGGCAGTAGGATTCACATTCAGACCTCAGGGTAACACCTCTTTCAGTAGCTTACTAATGTACTTATTAATGTTTCCATAAAAACTAAATGGTTAGACATTAAGTTAACAGAAGACACATGGAAAAAAGTTAAAACATATAATGTATTACTACATTTTATAGAGAAGGAAAAAGATTTATTTAAGGATAAGAAACTTTAAACAACTTTGGTAAGGAAACATCACTTTCTTTCCTCCTCTTATTTCCATGCAAACTACTTGGTTGAAATTATATTGACACAAGTCAGAGTAAGGAAGGTAACATGTAGTAGAAATGTGAAAGGTAACTCATTTCATAATAAAACCGTCAGTCTGTCCAAGCTCTCCTACCCGGATCCACAGAGCTCACAGTGCAATCCCACATGACACTGTTTCCATTAATGTTAACTCATTACTCCCAGAAATATGAAGAAACAGATGGAAATGCATCTGATTGTAAGCTTTTGCCACTTAATCTCATTCTATTCAAGTCAGCAATGGGCCTTCCATTTAATGACATCCAGCACGGGCCAACCAAAGAAGCATGGCCCATGAAGAGTCTTCACTCTGGCTAAAAGTATGTAGAAGTCTGCTTGTTAATACATTAAAAAAAAACACTTTGGTGGTCGCAATTTAGGCATTTGGATGCAGGGGCACCACTCGTGCCATGCTAAAGTCAGCCCTGGAAAGAGCAGGTAGACCTAACAAATTGGACAGTCAGTGTACACTGTGGCAGTCAAACATGTCTTCTTTTACTGTCAGTATAATCTGAATTTGAGAAACAATGTTTTCAGTAGTGTTTAATGAAAAGAATCCTCATCTTCTTTCGGGTACTTCCATTAGAAGTCGCCACAGCAGATCATCTTTTCCCATATCTTCCAGTCCTCTGCATCTTCCTCTGTTACACCCATCACCTGCATGTCCACTCTCACCATATCCATACACCTTCATTTAGGCCTTCCTCTTTTCCTCTTGCCTGGCAGCTCTGTCCTTAGCATCCTTTTTCCAATATACCCAGCATCTCTCCTCTGCACATGTCCAAACCAATGCAATCTCGCCTCCCTAACTTTGTCTCCTGCTTTCTGGTCAGTGCCCCCGTCTCCAGCCCATATAACATAGCTGGTCTCACTACCGTCCTGTAGACCTTCCCTTTCATTCTTGCTGATAACCGCCTGTCACAAATTACTCCTGACACTCTTCTCCACCCATTCCACCCTGCCCGCACTCCCCATTACTCTGTACTGTTAAACCCAAGTATTTAAACTCATCCACCTTCGCCAGCTCTACTTCCTGCATCCTAACCATTCCACTGACCTCCCTCTTATTAACACACATGTATTCTGTCTTGTTCCTACTGACCTTCATTCTTCTCCTCTCTAGAGCATATCTCCACCTCTCCAGGGTCTCCTCAACCTGCTCCCTACTATCGCTACAGATCACAATGTCATCCCCAAACATCATAGTCCATGGGGACTCCTGTCTAATCTCATCTGTCAACCTGTCCATCACCATTGCAAATAGAGATGATCCCTGATGTAATCCCACCTCCATGTTGAATGCATCCGTCACTCCTACCACAGATCTCACCACTGTTACACTTCCCTCGTTCATATCCTGTACTCTTACATACTTCTCTTCCACTCCCGAATTCCTCATACAATACCACAACTCCTCTCTAGCGCCCTATCATATGCTTTCTCCAGGTCCACAAAGATGCAATGCAACTCCCTCCGGCCTTCTCTATACTTAATATACCTAATGAAAAGAACACAATCAATTATTTGAGTTTCATGGTTGCTTGATTTTTTTACCAGGCCAGAATTTTATAATTCATTTGTAACAACAAATAGTGTGTATTTTATAGACTTGTTGGAGGAGAGTCTGTGTGGATGTCTGACAGAATGGCAAGTGATTATCATTATCATATCATCAGCCATTTTAAATTTATTTACTAAGATATACAGAAATTGAAACTAAATAATGCTTAACATAATCCATCCATCCATTTTTTAATCCACTTATCCAGAGAAGGGTCACAGGGAAGCCGAAGCCTATCCCAGCAAGCATCAGGCACAGAGCAGGTAGAATAGCTGGACAGGGTGCCAGCCCCTTATAGGGTGAATCCACATATACACACACATCAGGAACCATTTTTCCCAATCCACCTATATGAAGTCACTTTAGTTGCTAGTATTGCATTCACTATTAGGGAAAATAAGAAGGCCAAGGGTGTAAAATTTGCATGTTCCAGGCAATCCCATTTCCTTAGGGTTTAAAACTGTGCTGAACAATGTCTGCCAAGACAGGCTATTTAGAAACGTTTACATATGCCTACACATTTGGTGTGGATTTCATGGATTATCAAGTGCTGTCTGAGACAAATCCCCTCGTGTTAACTATGTAGACTAAAAAAGCACAGCAACAACATTTACAGTTGCAGGGATGTGGAATATTGGAATGCATCTGGAATGTGTGAACAGACTCCGTTCACGTACACAGTTCAATTTTCAGGTAGTGGGTGTCAATCAGTATCTTATACCACATTCCGGTGTTGGAACCCTGACAAAGTGGGATTCCCCGAAATGCATAGGTTTTTCACCCTGGGCCTCCTCCTTTTCCCCTTGAATACAATATTGAATATAATACCAGCAACTGAAGTGACTTTAGATTGATGACCTGAACAAAAAGTTGTTTTCTATGTCTGTTATTTCCTCTTTCTTATTCCTTTATTTTGTTTTCATTTATTTTATCATGCCATGTCTTGTTAAAAAACAAAAAAATATTGAATTAGTTCTCTAGTTCCGTTAATTTTATGTATGATTTATTTCTATTTACATTGAAATGACGTGGCAGGATGAATGCTAGAAGCAGCCTCAGCTCAAGTACTTACCCTCCATAGGACTGCTCCGTTGTGCCGTGCTACAACAAATATACTGCTGCTGTCTCTGCCGCTGTCTCCCCAGTCTCATAGTCTTGAGAATCTGCTAAAATAGCCGTACAGTAATGTCCTCCTGCTTCCCTCTCCCTTCACTATTTTATTCCACATCCTCTTATCGCCTGTCTCTTTATCTTGACCAGTTAGTTATACCACCCCATTCCTAACTTCCAATACTCCTTTCTACCTGCGTCAGTCTATCAGTCTCCTAGCTCCTTTCCTTCACACCCTGGACAGACTCTTCCTGCTTAGTGGTCTCTTTTTAAGTCCTCTGCTGATGTCATCATGAGTGGAGCCGAAAGAAGCATCTGTCTTGATTATAAGTTCTGCTTCTGCCATTGTCTGCCAGCTGCCCAGAGATGGATGATTGATGACGGTTCTTTTCCTGGATGGGATTCCAAAATGGAGGGTTATAGATGGACACATATCCAGGTTGGTTGTTGGCACCTTTCCCGGCCGGAAGGCCATGATGGAAGGACAGAGGGAGACAGCTTTCAGGGGCCATATATTCACCCTATACACTTGGGTGGCAGCATCCCTCTAGTGGAACTCCCTTTTTAATACCCACAGGGCATATTGGGAGCTGTAGTCCTGATGGATAGTCCTATTTGGGGAGTTGGGTGCTGCCAAGGGGAGCTACAGGGGAACACTACCGCTATTTTGTAGGGCTTCCGCCTGGCCTGGAAATGCTTCTAACATGTAGTGCTGTGGCATCGGAATTACTCCTGGATCTGGCATAAAAGAAGTGGTCTCCTCTGTATCGTGGAGTCAGAGTCAGGAGTCAGAGGACAATGCTCACAGAGGAATTATACAAGGAGACAGATGCTATTTTGAATATTATACAAAGCTGGGCCAGCTTTAACCCTGTAAAGGTGATTTTGTAAAATACCACATGCATCTCAGAACAGAACTTGGATGGGAGACCATCTAGAAAAAGCTGGGGTTGCTGCTGCAAGAGGTGTTGATGAGGCCAGCAAGGGGCGCTTACCCTGTGGTCTGAACGTGGATCCCTAAGCCCCATTGCAGTGACAGGGACACTGTGATGTAAAAATGGTTCTGACCTTTGGATAAAACGTAAAACTGACATCCTGACTCTTTATTGTCATAAAAGATCCCTGGGCATCCTTCTTAAAGAGAAGGGTGTATCCCAATGTTCTGCCTAAATTGCCCACCACAGCCAGTCATTCTTTCCCCCTAATCATCCACTGTCTCTAACTGGCTATCTCTTCCACCACTTCACCACCTAACAACTAATGGGAGTTGAGCATACTGGTGCAAATATGGCCTCCATCGCATCATACAGATGGATGGTACTCTTTGGTGTGGCTGAAGTGGCTCCCCACTTACTGAAGCACTCTGAGTAGTGAAAAAGTGCTTTAATAATGTGAAGAATTATTATTATTATGATAATTAAATTACTCTTTATTTAACCTTGAATCTGTGCTCGGCTAAGTTATCTCTTGTGTTTGGGGCTCAAGGCTCCCCCTAGTGGCCACAATATGTATACACTTACTGTATATTCATTGTGCCTCATTTACCTTTATAATACCCTATCTTTTTTGTTATATTTAATATTAGGATTCTATAGTGTCTGTTACAAAATAAATGTATGTATTTATTTATCATTTTCAATCATGGTTGGACTTTAGTATTATACAACTGTATCTTCTTTCACTCTTCATTTTACCTTGTAATTCAGTTTCTATATAATATAACTGTTGTCAATGTGTGTGTTATACAGTATTTGTGTTGGATAGTGTATTCCTTTGATTCTAGACATCAGTAAGTGTAGTTTATTTCTTCTAACTAAATAGTGTGACTTTAATTAGAACCTTTTTTTTCCTTTACTTGATTGTTTTATTTTTTTATATAACAACAACCTGCTTTAATACAGTTGATATGATATTTTCAGTTTCTGCTACAAGAATTGTATGGTGGTACTTTTAATTTGCAGTCAGTCCACCTAAGCTGCATGTCTTTGGACTGAGGGAGGATACTGGAGCACCCAGAGGAAATTCACGAGGACAATCATTCAAATCAGAGATCGTCATAATTAGCACAAGACACCCTAATTCAGGGTGTTTATAAAAATATTATCATTTACTTCATGAGATAGAAATACATAATACATGAGAATAGTTACATTAAATATTTAAAATATAAAGTGCATCAACCTGCAGAGAGACTATGTGGAGAAGTGATATAACTGTTATGTTTATCTGCTCCCAGTTACTGGTATTAAAAGGCGAGTTGCCTTTACTTTTTTATTCTCCCTCATATTACAGTAGACAGAAGCAGCACGTGGCATTCAAGTGGTAAGTAATGTTAAGGCTCTGGTCAACTTGTTTGCTAGTTTGGCTTCAGTCTTTTTGGATGTATCACTTGTTCTGAGCAAGGTGGCACTGGTATTCTAACTGTCACACACAGGAAAAAAACAACTGGGACCTCCGGGATCGACATTTTGGGTTCGAATGTAGTCTGTATTGATTGTATGCTCCTAGGGAGTAACTATGCAAAATCTGGGACAGATCAGGCAAAGTGTGTAGGATTGTATAGGGAAAATACAGACAGACAGACATTCTATTTTATATATAATAAATATTAAAAAATCTGCTTCAATTTAAATATTTAAAGTTATATGAGGTACTATTCTAAATTGTAACAGAAATGTGTAATTTGTCATCCTCTGAAAGAAGTCCATAGAGGACTAGGTTCCAGGTGAAAACCTCAAAAATCAAAAATAACATTTGTAATCACTGATCTTAAAGTTATCTAAAATGAGGCAACACATGCTCATGTCTGAAGTTTGTGACATTCTGGGCGTGACTCCTAAGGGGCTAGGGCCACTGGTAAAGAATCAAATATCAATACAATTATCATATCCATCAGCAACCTCAAAATAGCAAAACATGACACTCCACCTGCCCATATTACTGATTCCTATTTGTTTGAAGTTTTATGACCCCTTATATTCCATTGAGGTTAGGCTTAGGGTAGGGGATAGAAGCCTTGCGGCAAAGCACTGGCACACAGACCCAACAATTAAACACTAATTTTAAGATCATTTATTCAATTGTCATGAAAAATCCAAATCTAAAACTTTATTTTTCATTCAGGCCTAATGGAAAGTACATATTTAGAGCCTCTATCCACTCCTTTTCCTTTCTAGGTTGCATAGTTTTATTCCAGTACAGTGCATGATCCAGACCATACATCTGCGGAGTATGATCTGGTTGAGAAAAATGAAGATACAAAACTGTTCCCTTCTTCTGACTCTCAATTAATCTTAGATGGGGTTGGTTGATGTGGTATACACAACTTCAAGTCCTTCTGTTCATTTTTACTGAAGATACCTATTGGTTAACTCATAAAGGTATAAATTTCTACACAAAATATATAAAATTGTCTAAAAATTAGGGGTTTTCATGTCTGGAAAGTCAAAAATAGGGCAGAACCTTAAAAAGCTCAACATCTTGCATAACTAAACATGAAGATGCGCTGAACGGTATATCGTATGTGTGGGTTTGCTTTTACCAATGAGTCTGGAGCATCAGACAAAAAAAGCTAAAGTGATTTCAAAGCATTCAAGTGTAATTTTATAAATACAATAATCATAACGTTTAATGAACCAGTGAGCACGGGCCTTATTAAACATACTTTTATTTACAATGTCTATTTGAAGCAGCTTTTGTAACTTTTCAAGTCAAGTTTGTCAACAAGTCTTCGTCGCAGATATCTTCCATTTGCCTTTGTGGAAGCTGTGTTTGAAATGGTAAGTTTGTGGAACATTAGCTGATTAATAAAAACGGTTGCTGACATCCTGTGCATTATTACATAATTGCTGTAAAAATAGTCAGTTGTTTTGTTTGCTAGGTAACTCACAAAAGTGATCAGACATTTGCTGCTACTTATGTTTGTAGACTCATCCAGAATAACCCAGAAACCAGCCTTAACTGTGGCAATTATGTCATTTGTGAATGCATTAGTAATGGCAGAAATCATCTCAGTCGCCCCCATTCCATGTGCTGTGTGTGCTTTCATCACATTTTAGTTATTGTAATTATGGACACTCCATTTTCTTGAAAAGCTCAACAAGCACCACAAATTTCATATTTTAGCAGTCCACATTGCAGTTTTTTGCATTAGACATCTGCTTTATGATTCTGTTGTAAAATAACATGATGCACTGACACACTCAACTGTGTAGACGTTCTGAAACATTTCCTTATAAAAATAAATTCTGAATGAAAATGCCATATACACAAACTTGTTTTATCAACATTGTCAGCACCAGGATTAATTAACCATTAAGCAAAATAAGCATGTGCTAAGGGTACCAAGGGCGGGGGGACACTGGAGAGTTTTTTTTTCCTGTAGGTATTGTGCTTGTTATAATTTGGAGTTGCAAACACGGCAGATGATGCAAGGCCTCGAAATGCAGGCCAGACCCTTCACATGAAAACCCAGAAAAGGCTCACCAGGTTGCTCCAGAAATCTATCTGCAAACTATAGCCTTAGCAGGACCCAAATTGGGCACTTGGTTCTGAAAGTTCAAAAAGACTATGATATACAAAAACTGTTTTACAAGGGAGATAAAACTATTAAAACTCTGGCTTGTAAAGACAATCAGAAACTGTAATATTTAGAAATTGAAGTTTTATTAACAAAAACAGAAGATATAACAAAAATGCTCAAAAAATCAAAAAGGGTGTTCCTAAAAAAAGCAATCCAAGACAAACAAGTCTCAATTACATAGAGCAAAAAAACAGAGACGGACAGGAATACTGTAATCAGAAAACCCACACCAAAAATAATACTCACTATAAACTCCTTCACACTAGAATGTACAATTGCTAACTACTTTCCTCTGGGCTACTTATCAAGCTAGGGGGAGGAGTCTGCAGTAGTGATCTCATGGTGGACCCACCCCCATGGCGCCACCCACAAGGAACAAAATTACATTTAAATAGGCAGTACATAATTATCACATCACATCACATATAGAAACAACAGAAATAATATATAGACATGAGAAATAACTCCAAAATAAACAAAAAACACATAAAATACACACAACGTCAACTCGATATGCAACAATACCTTTAACACTTTCACTGCCACAACTGAATTTATTCAAATTGTTCTTCTCTGCTATGCTTGACTTTAATCTGTATTGTTTAAAGCGTTTTCTTTGGCATGGTGATTAACTAAACTTAAAAAATGTGTTTTGAAGGTGTTATCAATATATCACATTTGTTTCCGTCTCATGTTCTAAGAGTTTCACTTCCGTTAAGAGTCAAGTCAGCTGACTAGGTCTAGCTAGTATTTAACTAACTCGTTCATTTTACTATTTCTTTTCCTGATTTTTCACATAAACAAGGTAAGTTTTTATGTCTTATTTAACTTTCAGCACTAGTCTTAATGTCTTGTCAGTTAAGTAATGGAAAGGCACAGGGGACACCACTGTTAGGCTGTGCTTAGGGCATCAATTGGCCTTAATCCAGCAGTGACTTTTGTAAATGGGTAGGGCCAAATGATTTTTAATGGCTGCATCTGTAGACTGATTATATTTAGAGGATCAATGTAAAGTGAAAGGTAAAAAATTGAGAAAACCCTTTAAAACTACAAAAAATGCAGTAGATTTTTTTAAAAGTTTATTAATAAACTAAATCGACAAATAACCATTTCATAATTAAATAATTCATTCAAAATAATACATTTAAAGGAGCTGGTGCCTTTTCTTTCTTCTGAAAAGCCTCAATATCAAAAATATTGGATGTCCTTGAAAATAATTTTTAACAACACGTTATTTTGTTATTACTGCCTATTACTGGACTTCCAAGAAAATTGGCAACAGGACGATCTCATAAAAAGCCCACTGTAAGAATCTTTCCTTTTACATGTATTTGATACTTCTTTATCCTCAAAATAGTCTGCTGCTGCCTTTTGTGCTCTTCAGAACTATATCTGGTCTGTGGCAGGGTGGCATTGCAGCAAATTGGTTCAGAGCAAACAGTCACCTTGATCTTTATACATGACTAAGACTTTATATTGACGTCAGAGAGAGGGTCTCAGCAGTGGATCATTAAGTGTTGTTTGAAAATTAATGTGAATATTTTTTTCTTTTGACATTTCTGTTTTTGGGGATTATTGCTTATGTTCTTGGATTCTGCTATTCGGATTGCATCTAATGACTTTTTTGCCTTGGATCTACTTTTTGGCAAATCTTTCTTGCTATTTTTGTTTCTTTTTTGATTTGTTTAATACACAAGTTTATAAAGCATGAAGTCAGTCCTGACACAGACAGGCAGGACACAGGTCTAGCACACACAACACACAGTTTATTTATACAAATTGACTTCACAGCTCACAAGTCAAAGCACAGAGCACAACACAGGCCTTCTGTCACCAGTCCATCCACCTCCACTCCTCCTCAGGCTTTGTCTTCTTCCTCCTGACTCTGGCCTTTGAATGGTGGGGACTAGCTCTCTTTATAGGTCACCTAGAAAGACTCCAGGTGCCCAACAAGCTTCTTTAATCAGCACTTTCAGGTGTGGTGGAAGTACTGCTGAATAGGGCCCTGCAAAAGTTTATGCACCCCCTGGTGGTGGCCATGGGCCCTAGTAGGGTTGAACTCCATGCTCAAGACCCGTGGCCCCGCTGGAAACCAAGAGGGCTGCCCTCTGTCGGCCTGGGGTAGAAACTGTCCTGAAAATACTCTCTACCCAGGTCCTTCCATGGTTAGAGCATCCTATCCTGGGTAAGGGCCCTGGTGGTCTGCCACAAAAGATTATTTTGAAATGTCTCAATAAGTCATGTGTATTTTTTTTTCTACTTTTAAGTTCTCTTTTTTTCATATAAAAGCCAGGTTTTCATTTTGGGCCTGGGTAGGCCAAAGCCTGCAGGTAGTAGTTGGAGGGTGACATCTCTGGGTAAGTCTGTACAGGTTTGGGCCTGCTTGTGGAGTTTTATGGTGGCCTGATAACACTTTGGCCATTTTGGTGACTCCATCACACAACATTACCAAGTTGAACGTAAATACATGACTCAAATGTGACCAGAGCATTTGGAATAGGATTATTATAATGTGCAGTAAAAACAATTGCTTCTGTATTCCAGGAGGTGGTGAACTAACACTGCTGCAATTATTCATTTGCTCATACATAATGCAAAAACTATTAAAATAATTCTGACATTAGTTTTCAGTGTATCAATGATATATTTATTAGAGGACAATATTATAATACTTTATCTCAACAATTTCCCCCCCCCCACCTTTCCTACTGGCAGATTTTTTGAGATAAAAAAATATATGGAAAAAAAAAACTTTCCAATCTATTTGTGAAAGCAGAGGATTCTTACTTTGGAATAGGACTAATACTGAGCATTTCTGTTGGAATGACCAGATGCAGTCACATTTCCCAGCCTGCTCTGGGTGACTTAAAGCTCCGTACAGTTGAGGGAGAGGGGCACCAATATGGACACAACAGGAGGAGCTTGCTGGTAATAATTTATTTATTTATGGCTTGTATTAACTATTTAATTCTTTTACCTTTTTAGCAGCTGACAAAGAAGACTCCAATGAGTGCATGTGACAGCACTGAAAGTCCATTCTTGACATTTCAGCCTTCATTTTAGAATCATTACACTAAAATGGATTTCTTTGGTGTGTTTGATATGCACTGAGACAAAAGGACCTGTGGAAATTGTTATTATGGCACAGAGATCTCTCCGAGAGTCATCAGACTAGCTGGAGGGGCTGCATTAAGAAATTATGTCTTTTTTGCACGTTAGATTTAAATTTTTTGTTCTATGTTATTCTGTTTACATTGAAGACTATGCATAAATGTCTGTCATCCACTTGTCAGCATAAACTGAAAATATTGTGGTCATTTAGGCAGTGAAGAGGAGTGTGATGATCCATGCTCGAATGAAGCTGGTCATTCAGGCAGTGCCAAGTGGCAAGAGCGGCATTTGGGGGTGACCGCCTCAGGCCCTGCGCCTAAGGAGGGCCCCCCGTTTGAGTAGATTTGTTAAGTTATATTCTCCAGTTATATTTTAATAAAGTCCGCATGTTATCTTACAAAAATTTAGCTGTAATGTATGTTCACATTATTTTTATTAAATTCCCCCACAAGTTTATACAGTCCACACATACCGGTAACAGTGTTTGACGTAACCGGACCCACGTGGGGTTCGTCAGCCCTAGGCTCTGAAAACACCAAAGGCCGCCTCTGCCAAGGGGTGTAATGACACCAGCCTATCAGAAGATGAGTGTACAGACTGGGCAGAGAAGAGAAGCTGCTAAGTAGAAGATCCTGATGGCCCAGAGCTAATAGTATGTAGTAATAACAGACACAGAGTAAGCCTTGGCAGAATTTAGTAGTACTGGTATGTGTGAGAAGGTATGCAATGAAGACTGTGTAAGGAAACCCTGAATACATGGGTTTGAAAGCAAGTGGCAGCAACACTGGGTTTTTTTTTATAAGCTGGACAGAGAAACTTGACAGCGCAGATTTGAAAGTGAGTGGTCATATAAGTTTGGTAGAGAAGCTTCACTAAAAAGAAGCTGAGGCTATGGGGTAAATTCAGGATAATAATAATAACATTATTATTTCAGGTGTATCAGCAGGCAGTAGTGCCGTAGGATGAGCAGAGGAGCATAATGACACAATACGGTGAGTACCTTTGATACAGGCTTGTTTTACTGTAAAAGAACAGTGGTGCGGACTAGACAGAGAAGTTAACAGATCAGTTTGGCAGAAGCTACTGTTACAGGGAGGGTAGAGGGGTTTAAGGAGATGGGCTTGTCAGAAGAAGTTGTTAAAGGCTGGTTAATAGACCAATGCAGCTCTGGGTTGCCAGCAGACACGTCAGATGTAGCAGTGGTGGTAAAATGGTGAGCAATAAAGACATATCGGAGGTGAAAAAGTCCACACATTTGTCAGAACTTAAGGTAGGACAGAGGATTCTTATAGCAGTCTTGACTCAAAGTGCTTGAGTTGCAAACCCACCACATGTGGCATTGACTCTGTAGCAATGATTATGTATGCCACTTCAACAACTCAACCATAGAATGTAATACACAGACTGTGACAATATCCAGAAAACATCAGACAATTATATTATATATCCTAGCAGTGTAAAATGTTGTAATTTCACTTCATAGTAAGCTAAAAAAGATTTTTTTACTGCTTTCTTGGTAAGAAACAAAATTTAAACATTATGAAGAGACCTCTATGAACAAGCATGTTTTTCAACAAATACACTTTAGGTGGACTTGACCAAATGCACCCTTTGTTAATGGAACAGGGGTTTTTAGATTGTGTTTTGTACTTGAGGAATAGAATATCAAAGGAAAGTGAAGACTGTAAATGTATGGGGCTATGTGTGTAGATGCTGGAAAAAGTACTTCTCATTACATACTTTATGAAAGCATCATGGTTACTTTAAACTTTAACCTTTCAGACCAGCAAATCTATCCAAATAATGCTGCAGATCGCTTTATAAAAAATCTAGTAATTCCATTTACTGTGTTCTTTATTTTTTACATAAATCCATTGATTCCTGTCTCAGTATAGTTTGTTGTCCCGTCACAACATATTGGAAATACATAAAGATCCTCAGGTTTGGTCATACAGTAGTAAGTGCTGCTACCTCACAGCTCCATAGCCCTCTGATTGCTTCCTAGCTTTTTACGGAGTTTACATGTCCTCCCAGTGTTTGTATAGGATTCTAGGTTCTCCTTGCATGTTCTAAAGACATATTCATTACATTCATTTACCCAGCAGAAGTACACTGTAATGGATGTTCCTGCCTTGTACCCAGTGCTGCCATTAAAGGCATTGACTGTCACTGAAGAATCGATTAAATGATCTCAATGATTAGCCATTTCCTGTAGACAAGCATCCAACACGGCCAGCTGATGTAGTGAACTTTCTAGTGGGTGGACTTACATGACTGAATTTGGTATACGACTTAACAAAATTGTGTATATTATAGTTCTGAAGAAATAGCATAGGGGTTTTCATTTACTGCATACTCACAATTTGACCTGCTCATTTTGAGTCCCTGAAAAAAGAGAAAGATTTACTTTGGAAACAGAAAGCATTCAGATGCCTTCACTTTCTGCACACTTTATTGAGTTGCAGATTTAATTTTAAAAGGATACATTTGCCATTTTTTCCCACCAATCTTCAATCAATACCTCATAATGACAAATTGAAAGCATGTTTACAGATGTTTGTGAATTTATTAAAAATTAATCTCATTCATATACTGCAAGTATTCAGACCCTTAACTCAGTACTTTGTAAAAGCTCCTTTGGCAACCATTACAGATTGCTTGGGTAGTTCTTTACTAGCTTTGCACACCTGGATTTGAACAGTTTATCCCATTCTTCCTGACAGATCTTCTCAAGCTACATTAATTTGGATGGGAAGAGTCTGTAAATAAAATTCTTCAAGTCTCCCCACACATGTTCACTGGAGTTTAAGTTTGGGCTTTGGTACAGTCAGAGACTTGTCCTGAAGCCACTCCGGCATTGTCTTGGCTTTATACTTCTGGTCACTGTCATGCTAAAAGGTGAGAGAGACGTCACTACACTCTGAAGTTGCACACACTCATGAGCAGGTTTTCTTCAAGAACCTCTGTGTATTTTGCTGCATTGATCCTTCCAACAATTCTGAGCAACCTCTCTGTCCCTGACACTGAGAAGAATAGATAATCTCTTTTCTCCTCCTCTCAATATGACTTTTACTTAAGAATAGCTTCTATCTTGTCACTCCTACCATAAACACCCAATTGATTGTGTGCTACTGAGATGGTCATCCTTCTGACAGATCAGATAGATAGATAGATAGATAGATAGATAGATAGATAGATAGATAGATAGATAGATAGATAGATAGATAGATAGATAGATAGAATTTGGCTTTTTACATATAACAGGAAAAACCTACATGCACGTCGGTATCAACAACAACATTTATTTATATAGCACATTTTCATACACACAGTAGCTCAAAGTGCTTTACATATTAAAGAATAGAAAAATGAAAGACACAATTATAAAACAAAATAAATCAACATTAATTAACATGGAATAAGAGTAAGGTTCAATGGCCAGGGGACAGAAAAACAAAAACTCCAGACGGCTGGAGAAAAATAAAATCTGTAGGGATTCCAGACCATGAGACCGCCCAGTCCCTCTGGGCATTCTACCTAACATAAATGAAACAGTCCTCTTTGGATTTAGGGTTCTCACGGAAGGGCTTGATGATGATGATGGTCACGTAGACTTCTGCCTTTTAATCCGTCCATCATTGTTGGAGCATCTTGATGCTTTGAGTAGGTGGAGGTGGCGCAGGCCACCATCACAAAGAAACCGGAAAAAGAAACAGAAAAGAGAGTAGGGGTCAGTAGCATTTTAGAGCCACCATGAATAGTTATTTTGAGGAGGTTGAACATATAGAGTATCAGGATTAAGTTAAATTAAGATTAAAATGAAGTTATAAAAAGGCCATGTTAAAGTAATATGTTTTCAGCAGTGTTTTAAAGTGCTCCACTGTATTTGCCTGGCGAATTCCTATTGGCAGGCTATTCCAGATTTTAGGTGCATAACAGCAGAAGGTCGCCTCACCACTTCTTTTAAGTTTAGCTTTTGAATTCTAAGGAGACACTCATTTGAGGATCTGAGATTACGATTTGGAATATAAGGTGTCAGACATTCCATATATAAGATGGGGCTAGATTATTTAAGGCTTTATAAACCATAAGCAGAATTTTAAAGTCAATTCTGAATGACACAGGTAACCAGTGTAGTGACGCTAAGACTGGTGTGATGTGTTCTGATTTTCTTTTCCTAGTTAGGATTCTAGCAGCTGCATTCTGCACTAGTTGCAAACGATTTATATCTTTTGGGTAGTCCTGAGAGGAGTGCGTACAGTAATCTAGTCGACTGAAAACAAACGCTGAACTAATTTCTCAGCATCTTTCAATGATATAAGCGGTCTAACTTTACTTATGTTTCTTAAGTGAAAAAATGCTGTCCTAATGATCTGATTAATATGTGATTTAAAATTCAGATTACAGTCAACAATCACCCTTGACTTTTAATCCTAATGTATCCAGTTTATTTCTAATAGCCTCATTGTATCCATTATTGCTGATCATTAAAATTTCAGTTTTCTCTTTATTTAACTTGAGATATATGCTGTCATATCTTACAAAATGTGACCCTTATGCCATTTTCACTTGATTGGATACAGAAAAATTTTGTTTGCCATGTCACACACATGCAACAGGACATATGAGGATGTCACTTCTGGTTCTGGCACCTATGATGACATCAGTTCCAACCTTTAAAGTCGCCATCTTTACCCTTATGAGACAGTTCTGTTTTGGACTCTGAGCTGGAAATGACTCCAACAAATTTACCCATTTGCAGCCAGGGCATTATATACGGGTGTCTGCACCAAACCTTTAATGCCTCCTGTTTATTCTTATCATAGCCTCTATAAATCTAAAAACAGTACGCTACAAAAGAACAAAAATATGAAGCCAGCTAATGTTCAGCTTTTCTCAGACACACACTTCAGCTTACTTCAGTCCATCTCCCTGGAACTAGAGTTTAATTATATCCATCAATCATATTGTTTCCATGTGTTGTAAAACTGAACAGTTTTTATCTTTCTTAAAAATCTTACTTCTTAACTCCCTTGGCATTAACCCTAAGTGTGACTTGGGCTTGGAATTCTACTTAAATATGAGGCGGACTCGGGGTGACATGTGATGCTTTATAGGGTTAAGCCTGAATGACTTTCTTGATGGTATTCTGTGGCCATGCAGTGGATGAAATACAGTTGTTCTTGAAAGTTTGTGAACCCTTTAGAATTTTCTATATTTCTGCATAAATATGATCTAAAACATCATCTGATTTGTACTCAAGTCCTAAAAGTAGATAAAGAGAAACCAGTTAAACAAATGAGACAAAAATATTATACTTGGTCATTTATTTATTGAGGAAAATGATCGAATATTACATATTTGTGAGTGGCAAAAGTATGTGAACCTCTAGGATTAGCAGTTAGTTTGAAGGTGAAATTAGAGTCAGGTGTTTTCAATCAATGGGATGACAATCAGGTGTGAGTGGGCACCCTGTGTTATTTAAAGAACAGGATCTATCAAAGTCTGCTCTCACATGTTTGAGGAAGTGTATCATGGCACGAACAAAGGAGATTTCTGAGGACCTCTTCAGGCTGGAAAAGGTTACAAAAGCATCTCTAAAGAGTTTGGACTCCACCATTCCACAGTCAGACAGATTGTGTACAAATGGAGAAAATTCAAAACCATTGTTACCCTCCCCAGGAGTGGTCGACCAACAAAGATCACTCCAAGAGCAAGGCGTGTAATAGTCGGCGAGGTCACAAAGGACCCCAGGGTAACTTCTAAGCAACTGAAGGCCTCTCTCACATTGGCTAATGTTCATGTTCATGAGTCCACCATCAGGAGAACACTGAACAACAATGGTGTGCATGGCAGGGTTGCAAGGAGAAAGCCACTGCTGTCCAAAAAAAACTTTGCTGCTCGTCTGCAGTTTGCTAAAGATCACGTGGACAAACCTGAAGGCTATTGGAAGAATGTTTTGTGGACAGATGAGACCAAAATAGAACTTTTTGGTTTAAATGAAAAGCTTTATGTTTGGAGAAAGGAAAACACTGCATTCCAGCATAAGAACCTTATCTCATCTGTGAAACATGGTGGTGGTAGTATCATGGTTTGGGCCTGTTTTGCTGCATCTGGGCCAGGACGGCTTGCCTTCATTGATGGAACAATGAATTCTGAATTATATCAGAGAATTCTAAAGGAAAATGTCAGGACATCTGTCCATGAACTGAATCTCAAGAGAAGTTAGGTCATGCAGCAAGACAAGCAGACCCTAAGCACACAAGTCGTTCTACCAAACAATGGTTAAAAAAGAATAAAGTTAACGTTTTGGAATGGCCAAGTCAAAGTCCTGACCTTAATTCATTTGAAATGTTGTGGAAGGACCTGAAGCGAGCAGTTAATGTGAGGAAACCCACCAACATCCCAGAGTTGAAGCTGTTCTGTATGGAGGAATGGGCTAAAATTCCTCCAAGCCAGTGTGCAGGAATGATCAAAAGTTACCGGAAACATTTAGTTGCAGTTATTGCTGCAAAGGGGGGTCACACCAGATACTGAAAGCAAAGGTTCACATACTTTTTCCACTCACAAATATAAAATATTCGATCATTTTCCTTAATAAATGAATAACCAGGTATAATTTTTTTGTCTCATTTGTTTAATTGGTTTCTCTTTATCTACTTTTAGGACTTGAGTGAAAATCTGATGATGTTTTAGGTCATATTTATGCAGAAATATAGAAAATTCTAAAGGGTTCACAAATTTTCAAGCACAACTGTATGCTAACGCCCACCTGAGAGAGTAACCATGGAACACACTGACTTTTTTTTCTATGTATTGTGCCTACGTGACCACACGGTAATACCCAAACTATTCCAAAGCGACATTTTCACTATTGTGTGCTTTTGTATCTAACACCCTCATACACCTTTATCGTAAGAGCATCCCTTATCTACGATTGAGCGTTCAATCAGAAGAAAATATTAAGCTGGTTTTAAATTAAAGGTTGTAGAAGTGGCGAAAGAAATTGGTAACTGTGATGCTGCAACAAAATTTGATGCATGTGAGAAACTGGTGTGAGATTGGATGAGGCAAGAAGATGTAAAAAAAAATGTAAGTCATATTTTTGAACGGGCGTATAAATCTGATTTTTCAGGGTTCAAGGCCTGACTTATATGTGAGTATATACTGTAGTTTTGTTTTTTTTTATTACACTGCACAACAATTTTTTTGAAAAGTCTTGCTTCCTGAAAAGTTTTTGCTGATTATGACAGGTACCTACTTGGTATGTGCAAACAGACATTTATGTGTTTACTGACAATAACGTATTTAGTCACGTTTATGTTTTGCATAAGCCATTAAATTCAACAGAATTAAAAGTGTTTTGCTCCTGATTTTCTTTTGTATTCAATGTCTGGTGCATCATGTTGCTGTGTCCAACAGTAGTCAGCAAGCATTGACAGATTCCAGTTGCCCTGGTGTCGTTTCTCCTTCGTAGTAATGTCCTGGTGAAACCTTTCACTGTGTTCGTCTCTGACAGAGCCGAGATTCGCGGGGAAGAAGTCCAAGTGTTAGTGGAGGAAATGAATCTTGAGTGACATGTTGCACTTCATTGTCTTGTATGCTTTGAGAAGTTTGTCTACCAGCTGAATGTAGTTTGGGGCTCTGTAATTGCCCAGAAAATTGTCAACAACGTCTTTGAAGGCTTTCCAGGCAATTGTTTCTGCCCAACTGAGAGATCTTTAAACTGCTTGTCACTCATAACATGTCTGATCTCGGAGCCAACAAAAATGCCTTATTTGATCTTGGCGTCAGTTATTCTGTCTTAAATAACGAAAACCTTCGCCTTCCTTGTTCAGTGCTTTTACGAAATTCTTCATGAGTCCCAGTTTTATGTGAAGAGGAGGCAAAAATATTTTTGCAGAGTCAACAAGCAATTCATGTGCCACATTTTTCTGTCCTGGAGCTAACTTTTTACGGAGTGGCCAGTTCTGTCGAGAATAGTGAGATTCTTTGGCACAGCTGTCCTATTCACAGATGATATAACAGTACTTTGTATAGCCGAGCTGCAGTCCTAGTAAAAGAGCAATGACTTTAAGATCACCACAGATATTCCAGTTGTACCTGCTATACTGGACGTGTTACAGCAACAGTTCCATATTCTTATATGTTTCTTTCACATGTGCTGCATAGCCAACAAGTACTGAAGGATAAGCATTTCCATTGTATAGCAGAACAGCTTTCAGGCTTAACATTGACGAAACAATGAAGAGATGCCACTCTTCCGGGTTGTGATCACAACCCAAGGCCGAGAACAATCCTTCAATGTCACACCAGAAACAGAGAATGTCGACTTGTGCAAAAAATTTGGTTATATCATGATGTCGGCCTCAAAACACACCAATTTTCGTACCTGATGACAGCAAACACCATGCCTGCAGTCTTGAACCCAGCAGCTCGGTTTTTGCTTTTGACAGACCCAAATCTCTGACCAAATCATTCAATTCGGAGTGTATTATCAGTTGTGGATCGCCTGATGAGCACAATTCAAAATCCTGGTCAATGTCACTGTCAGTACCCTGCATTGCAGTTTTTTCATCTGGTCCAATCCTCTGGTGGTTTCGGAATTGGAAGACTATCGTCATGTAGCACGGGTCTCATTGCTGAAGGCAGATTAGGATATTCAATTGACTTCTTGTTATTGGCAGAGAAACCAGACACATTAGTCAAACAGAAGTAACAGTCTGTCATATGGTCTTTCTGTTCTTGCCATATCATCAGAACAGCAAACGGCATCGTCTTTCGAGTGCCTCTGAGCCAGGCTCTCAGACTGACAGCACATGTCACACAGCAAACGTGAGGCATCCATTCCTTCTCTTGATCACCAATTTTGCAGCCGAAATACAGATGATAAGCTTTCTTCACAAGAGTAGACATCCAACGTCTCTGTGGTGCAATGTGTATATTTGCAACAGATATAGCAGAATGTATCACGGCTGTTACGACATTGACGAGATATATCGCCCAACACCAAAACGTCTATAGCATCAAGCTTACTTATTGTTTTATTGCTACAGATACTATACTTTACTATACTGATACCATACATACACACTATCTACAGTATATAAACAAAATGAGCAGGACTGGTGTATGCAAGGCACCTTTTATAGCATGCTGAGACATCATCAAGCTCTTTCAGACCTGCCCAGGATGTCAGCTTCCACAGAACAGCTTCCAACCTGGCCTGATTCCATGCCTGGACATTCCCAGGCTGCACAAACCGTTGTTGATAAGTCACTTACAGGAGCGAAAATGTTTGGATACAAATATAAGGAAAAATCATGACAAAACTGAAGATTTCTCTGAAACGGTACGTGTGATATTCATGATCAGCACCCAAAAATCAGTGTTCAATAAGCAAAATGTTTGTTGTGCAGTGTTACTTTCGCTGCACTGTTTTTTTTATTATTTATCAATGACCGTCCATTTTTTACGCACCATGGAATTTTTTACATCTGCTTTGTCACACCATGGTAATACATCAAATTATCTATTAGACATCTGCTCTGATCATGTCCTACCCATATTAGATTAAATAAACTTTATTATTCCCAAGAGAAAAGTCAAGCAAAATGACACCTTTTATTGGCTAACTAAAAAGATTACAATATGCAAGCTTTCGAGGCAACTCTGGCCCCTTCTTCAGGCAAGATGCATATTGCAAGCTTGCATATTGTAATCTTTTTAGTTAGCTTGACTTTTCTCTACATTCATAATAGCTAACACAGTACAACACCCTAGTACTTATTCCCAAGAGGAAATTCAGATGCATGAAGTAGCTCAAACATAAAAAAAACAAGGATACAATCAATCAATCAATCAATCAATCAATAAATAAATAAAAAATAAACTTAACGAGTACATCGGGTGGAAGCATTGAATTGCCTGATAGCAGCGGGCAGAAAAGACCCTTGGAGGTGCTTCTTAGCTCACCATGGTGCAATGAACTTGTGGCTAAAAGACCTCCAAGAGAGTGTCTACTGGAGGGGATGGAGGGGATTTTTTATGATGGCATCCAATTTCACCATCACCCTCTTTTCCACAACAGCTTCTACTGTATCCAGGCTTTGCTGTATGATGGAGCAGGTTTTCATGATTAGTTTGTTCAGACATTGTGCTTCTTCAGGTTGTTTCCCCAGGAGAATGCAGCATAGAACAACACACTGGTTACTGTGGACTGGTAGAACATTTCTAGCTGGTTGCTGCACACATCAAAAGACCTGAGTCTCCTTAGCAAGGACATTCTGCTCTGGTCTTCATGTACTGATCCACTGTGTTTTTTGAGCATTCCAGTTTTCTGTTGATATGGACGCCCAGGTACTTGAAGCTTTGCACCACTTCCTTGATCCTTCCCCTAAATGGTGGCTTGTCTCAGAGGCTCCTTGGAGTGCCGGAAGTGAAACCAAAAGCAAAGCTCTGAGTATCAACTAGGACTGATATTTTGTAAAAATATTTAATTTAACTTAAATCTGAAGCAAATAACATTCCATACAATCAAATCACACTTAACAAACCAAAACCACCCAAGAGAAAGAGAGGCGAGCCAACAACCAGAGCAAATCTTAAAAGCAGCACAGAAGGGAGAGTTCCCTAATATAGAATCTTATTCTAAAGTGTTATTGATAAGTTCCTGCCATGTTTTAAAAAGGTGAGAATTACATTTTTTCCAATTTCAAATAGTATTTAACATCAGTTACCCGCAGACTTGAAAGAGGTGGACAAGGATTCTTCTATTTGAGCAACATAAGCCAACATGCTAGTAGAGTGGCAAAGACAATTACAGTTTGTTTGTTCTTCTTCACTTTAAGCACATCTAGGAGACCATCAAACACAGCTTTTAATGGACTAGGAGAGATTGTGACACCAAGGCTGTCTGAGAGGAATTCAAAGATTTTTGTCCAAAATTATGTTCATTTGGTGCACTCAGAAAACATGTGGCCTAGTGAGGCTGGAGCTCGATTGCAATGTTCACAGGTTGAATCTTGCCCTGGAAACATTTTTAACAATTTTAAATAAGATAAATGTGCTCAACAGAAGATTTAAAGTTGAATAATTGAATGCTTTGCGCTTATGTAGCTAGAGTAAATTCTCTGCATGGCTGCCCTCTCTCCTTTTCTGAAATGTTAAGTGAAAGATCCTTTCCCCTGTAATACCCTGACATTTTTGAAAGGAAGGGACTTTAAAAGGTTTTTATAAATGGTTGAGGTGCTATCTGAGTCCTCAAGACTGATCAAAATCTCTTCTGGAATAGAAATTGGTGGGAGGTGAGGAGTTGAAGGAGGTGAAGTTTCTAATTTGAAAGTAGTATAAAAATTGTGTTGATGAGAAGTTAGATTTGAAGTGTAATTGTTTGTAGGATACAAAGACATTTTCTGTATACAATTCTCTAAGTGTTTTAATCCCAGACATTTTCCAAATTCTATATACTGTGTATGTTTGAAAGGGTGGAAAAAGGTGGTTATCATGTAGAGGTGCAACAGATAAGAGCATCTCTGCTTTGAAGTGCTTCCTATGTTGGTTCCATATTCTGAGTGAATGAAGGGCAATTGGATTATTAGTGTATTGATGATAATTTGTATTTACTGCGGCACAAAGCACTGCAAGATTTTAATTCTATTGCAGACCAGGTTTGCATATAATCATCAATCTGTATTGATGTCCAGGTCTTTATGGCTTGCCGCCCAGTAATAAAACTGAAAGTTAGGTGGTGCCATGCCCCCTTCTGCTTTAGATCGTTGTATAGTCATCCTGTGGTTGCGTGGATGTTTAGAATTCCAGATAAATTAGTTTATGATTGAGTCTAATTTCTTAAAAATTGATTTGTTAATGTATATGGGAATGCTTTGAAATCGAAAAAGAAGCTTGGGGAGGATTTTCATTTCAGCAGTGTTCATTCTTCCTGCTAATGTGAGATGGATGGTAGACCATCTATTCATGTCTTGTTTAATTTTTTCCATGAAGACAGCAAAATTTTGTTGAAAAAGAACTTAATATTTACTTGTGATGTTTACCTCTAGATATTTAAAGCAATCTGCTAAGATAAATGGGAAGGTGTCCAATCTAATGCTGTTTGCTAGAGACTGTAAAAAGCACACTTTTTTTCAAATTAATTTTGAGTCCAGAAATCTTTTGAAAATCTGCTAATGCTTTTAGGACTGCTGGCACAGAATTTTTTGGGTCTGACATATACAGTACCATATTATATGCATATAGTGATATTTTCTGTTCAAGTCCTTCTCTGATAATCCCCTTTATCTCTGATGCATTTTGAAAGTGAATAGCTAATGGCTCAACTGCGACTGCAAATAGCAGTGGTGACAGGGGGCATCATTGACTAGTACCACGTTCTAGTTTGAAGCAGTCTGTAACGATGTTGTTAATACAAACTGAGGCTTGTGGACTGGTATAGAGTAGTTTGATCCAGGCACATATGTTTGGGCCAAACCCAATTTTGTGCAATTTGTTGAACAGGTAGTGCCATTCAACCATATTAAATCTTTTTTCTGTATGCAGAGATAGTAAGATCCCAAAAAGTAGATTTAATGGGTGAATATATTATATTAAATGATTGTTGAAGATTAGAAACTAAATTTCTGCCTTCAATAAATCCAGTTTGGTCTTGTGATATTACAGAAGGAAGCATTTTCTCAATCCTTCTAGGACTCATAGTTCTTCATTTTCATAGCTTTTCATTTAGGATAAGTTTTTAATTGTGGGGTTTAGGGTGTGTGTTGGCTAACAAACTGCTGTGAGCTGCTTGCATTATATGTGTAAATATGGACTTTTCTTATTAGCCTTTTTTTCTCTCATACACACTCACCTAAAGGATTATTAGGAACACCTGTTCAGTTTCTCATTAATGCAATTATCTAATCAACCAATCACATGGCAGTTGCTTCAATGCATTTAGGGGTGTGTTCCTGGTCAAGACAATCTCCTGAACTCCAAACTGAATGTCAGAATGGGAAAGAAAGGTGATTTAAGCAATTTTGAGCGTGGCATGGTTGTTGGTGCCAACGGGCCGGTCTGAGTATTTCACAATCTGCTCAGTTACTGGGATTTTCACGCACAACCATTTCTAGGGTTTACAAAGAATGGTGTGAAAAGGGAAAAACATCCAGTATGCGGCAGTCCTGTGGGCGAAAATGCCTTGTTGATGCTAGAGGTCAGAGGAGAATGGGCTGACTGATTGAAGCTGATAGAAGAGCAACTTTGACTGAAATAACCACTCGTTACAACCGAGGTATGCAGCAAAGCATTCGTGAAGCCACAACACGCACAACCTTGAGGCAGATGGGCTACAACAGCAGAAGACCCCACCGGGAACCACTCATCTCCACTACAAATAGGAAAAAGAGGCTACAATTTGCACGAGCTCACCAAAATTGGACAGTTGAAGACTGGAAAAATGTTGCCTGGTCTGATGAGTCTCAATTTCTGTTGAGACATTCAAATGGTAGAGTCAGAATTTGGCGTAAACAGAATGAGAACATGGATCCATCATGCCTTGTTACCACTGTGCAGGCTGGTGGTGGTGGTGTAATGGTGTAGGGGATGTTTTCTTGGCACACTTTAGGCCCCTTAGTGCCAATTGGGCATCGTTTAAATGCCACGGGCTCCCTGAGCATTGATTCTGACCATGTCCATCCCTTCATGACCACCATGTACCCATCCTCTGATGGCTACTTCCAGCAGGATAATGCACCATGTCACAAAGCTCGAATCATTTCAAATTGGTTTCTTGAACATGACAATGAGTTCACTGTACTAAAATGGCCCCCACAGTCACCAGATCTCAACCCAATAGAGCATCTTTGGGATGTGGTGGAACGGGAGCTTCGTGCCCTGGATGTGCCTCCCACAAATCTCCATCAACTGCAAGATGCTATCCTATAAATATGGGCCAACATTTCTAAAGAATGCTTTCAGCACCTTGTTGAATCAATGCCACGTAGAATTAAGGCGGTTCTGAAGGCGAAAGGGGGTCAAACACCGTATTAGTATGGTGTTCCTAATAATCCTTTAGGTGAGTGTATACTAAGGCTCCTTTGTAAACCGGGAGGGCTCAAGGGTGCACACCCAAGTCACCATGGTGTTTAATCTGGTCATGCTTGTGGCGCATTGTTCAGGTATTCATACTGTTAATTTTCTTGTTTTGTTGTATCTGAGGAGAAAATGAAGACAAAACTGGTGATCATGATGAATAAAGCTGCACATTCTCTCTACGACACACTAGCATTTTAGCATATTTGACAAATAATGGCAGGCACATGGAAAGAAAGAGTTAAAAGTGTCAGAAGAAATGTGCCTGTGATTCTGTTATGAATTTTATGGTAAGATGTCAGAAGTATTGGAAAATGCTTTTCCTGATTTAATACAAACAAGGTGCTTTTAGGTTTTAGGATACAATCATGTATGTTTCTGTCTAGTGCTTCTAACTTACAGGGTGTTCCAGATCTAATTATGCAGATCCAGATCATCTGGATGACTTTAATTTATACGGGTGATTCCAGTTCGGCACAAAGACGATTCTTTATGTCGTCACTTCGCACACTTCTCAATGGTCAGGGATTTTTCGGGTGATTTTCTATGTAATAAACTTAAGTTATAGCGTAATGAAAATTGCGTAATTAGATCTGGACCACCCTATATTTTGTGTATACCAGTACATCATATTGCTATCTTATAAAATATCTGAAAGTGAATACTTGCATAAATCTGTGCCTCAAACACCTGCGATATTACTAATTTATCACAAAAGGAAGCTAAATATCATGTCTGTAGTATTTTGAAAAGAAGGCAGCTCCTTTCCACTGGGGATGTAATGCTGAAATTTTGCTTTCCACCAGACAAAGGCGCTGTAATTACCGCTAACTAACGTACCAAGAAACAGCAACCTGCTTGATAAGTTGCCTAAGGAATGGCGTCCAACTTCTGCCCAGTTCAGTTCCAGATAATTAGCACCTGGATCTCAATGAGAATTTATAAAGTGGGAGCCTTTGTTAAAGGGGCAGGTCCATTCTTGTTTCAAGAGAATCACCGTGGGACCTTGTCTAGTAATATCCGGGTGTGCTATGCCATATTTTCCAGAAGTACAGGCTTGAGCAATACAAGCTGGTGAAGGTGTGAAGTACATTTTGGGTTTAAAAATGAACTGTCAGATGAAATACAAGCAAAAGCTACCTCCGTTTTTTTTTTGTTTTTGCTCTTTTTTAAAATAAACACATTCTGCTGTCATTATTTACAACTTTTAGTTTCTTTTGTCACTTTTGAGCATGTGTGTGAATGTAAAGAATAGTGTTAAAAACTGTATTCATTACTTTCTCTAACATGCTTTCTTTTTGTTTTCTGATTGGAACTTGCAGGCAGGTCATACGTAAATGATGATGAAATTTGAAATCAATGTATACATTAGATAGATAGTGTGGCAGAAGCGCTTGGTTGGCTCTTCCTTCACTCCTCCCAGGCAGCTTTGTCCTCCTCCTTCTGACTCTGGCACCTTGAGCAGTGGCTGTAGGCTCCTCTCATAGCCCACCCAGAAGTACTTCAGGTGGTAAATAAGCTAATTCAGGCTGCACTTCCGGGTGTGGCTGCAATCAGTCCACACAGGCTCGTTAAGCCATGCTGCTCCTCCTGACGGTGGCCACAGAGCCCAAAAGGGACGAGCTCCGGTGTTCCAAGAAAGTGGCCCTGATGCAACCCAGGGGGACTGCCACCAAATGTTCCGGGGGACATAGTTTGCATCACATGGCTCTGTCAAAGGGATATCCCAGCCGGGCAAGGGTCTCGTCCGTGCGCCACAGTAGATAGATAGATAGAACAGATTATTATTAATAATTTGATAGATAGATAGATAGATAGATAGATAGAACAGATTATTATTAATAATTTGATAGATAGATAGATAGATAGATAGAACAGATTATTATGAATAATTTGATAGATAGATAGATAGATAGATAGATAGATAGATAGATAGAACAGATTATTATGAATAATTTGATAGATAGATAGATAGATAGATTATTATGAATAATTTGATAGATAGATAGATAGATAGATAGATAGATAGATAGATAGATAGATACTTTATTAATCCCAAGGGGAAATTCACATAATCCAGCAGCAGTATACTGATACAAAGAAACAATATTAAATTAAATAGTAATAAAAATGAAAAGAATTAAAATAAAATTAATGTTCGCATTTACTCCCCCGGGTGGAATTGAAGAGTCGCATAGTGTGGGGAGGAACGATCTCCTCCGTCTGTCAGTGGAGCAAGACAGTGACAAAAGTCTGTCACTGAAGCTACTCCTCTACCTGGAGATGACACTGTTCAGTGGATGCAGTGGATTCTTCATGATTGACAGGAGTTTGCTTAGTGCCCGTCGCTCTGCCACAGATGTTAAACTGTCCAACTTTAATCCTACAATAGAGCCTGCCTTCTTAACAAGTTTGTCCAGGCGTGAGGCGTCTTTCATCTTTATGCTGCCACCCCAGCACACCACCGGCGTAGAAGAGGGCACTCGCCACAACCGTCTGGTAGAACATCTGCAGCATCTTACTGCAGATGTTGAAGGATGCCAACCTTCTCAGAAAGTATAGTCTGCTCTGACCTTTCTTACATAGAGCATCAGTATTGGCAGTCCAGTCCAATTTGTCATCCAGCTGCACTCCCAGATATTTAAAGGTCTTCACCCTCTGTACACAGTCACCTCTGATGATCACAGGGTCCATGAGGGGCCTAGGCCTCCTAAAATCCACCACCAGCTCCTTGGTCTTGCTGGTGTTAAGGTGTAAGTGGTTTGAGTCGCACCATTTAACAAAGTCCTTGATTAACTTTCTGTACTCCTCCTCCTGCCCACTCCTGATGCAGCCCACAACAGCAGTGTCATCAGCGAACTTTTGCACGTGGCAAGACTCCGAGTCATATTGGAAGTCTGATGTATATAGATTGAACAGGACCGGAGAAAGTACAGTCCCCTGCGGTGCCCCTGTGTTGCTGCACACAATGTCAGACCTGCAGTTCCCAAGACGCACATATTGAGGTCTGTCTGTAAGATAGTCCACAATCCATGCCACCAGGTGTGAGTCTACTCCCATCTCAGTCAGCTTGTCTCTAAGGAGCAGAGATTGGATGGTGTTGAAGGCGCTAGAGAAGTCCAAAAACATAATTCTTACAGCACCACTGCCTCTGTCCAGGTGGGAGAGGGATCGATGAAGCATATAGATGATGGCATCCTCCGCTCCCACCTTCTCCTGGTATGCGAACTGCAGAGGGTCGAGGGTGTGGCAGACCTGTGGCCTCAGGTGGTGAAGCAGCAGCCGCTCCATGGTCTTCATCAGATGTGATGTCAGAGCAACAGGCCGGAAGTCATTCAGCTCACTAGGACGTGATACCTTTGGGACAGGGGTGATACAAGATGTTTTCCAAAGCCTTGGGACTCTCCCCTGTTCCAGATAGATAGATAGATAGATAGATAGAACAGATTATTATTAATAATTTGATTGATAGATAGATAGATAGATAGATAGATATGAAGGGAATTAAATAGATAGAACTTTATTTGTTGCTAGGAGGAAATTTGGATTTTTACAGAAGTATATAAAATAAAAAGTATATTATATCTTTGAGAAACATCATTGTTGTTCTAATTTATACTCACACTTTGACCTGCTCATTTTGAATCCCTGAAAGAAGATAAAGGTTTACTGTGGAAACAGAAAGCATTCAGAACCCTTCACTTTCTGCCCAATATTTTGTTGCAGACTTCATTTTAAATGGATACTTTAGTTGCTTTTGCCCACCAATCTTTACTAGATAGATAGATAGATAGTGTCACATGCGGCTGGGGGTGGAGACCCCAGGATGCCCAGGAGGACCGGAGGAGGGCTTATACCTCCTCCAGATCACGAGGGGGCGACTGCCCTGGTTGTATTGGGGGCCAGGCGGCGCCCTGGTGCCTGGAGAAACCTGGAGCTCAGCACTTCCGCCACACCAGGAAGTGCTGGGGGGAAGAAGACAGGGGACACCCAGAGGGCTTCCGGGTGCGCAGCTGGCACTTCCGCCACACTGGGGCGTGTCTGCGGAGGAATGCCGGGAAGCAGCTGGAGCCCATCCGGGTTCCTATATAAGGGGCCGCCTCCCTTCATTCAGTAGCGGAGGTCGGGTGGAAGAAGGACGGAGCTGGAGGGAGGACTGGAGGCGGCCAGGAGAGAGAGGCATTGAGACTGTGAGGCCTGGACTTTGGGGGATCGGTGCTGGAGGCACTGGGTTGTGCACTAATTGAACTTGTAAATATAGTGTAAATAAACGTGTGTTGGGTGCAACAAACGATGTCCGTCTGTCTGTGTCCGGGTCAAGGTTCACAATAGATAGATAGATAGATAGATAGATAGATAGATAGATAGAACTATAAGGCACTAAACAGATAGATAGATAGATAGATAGATAGATAGATAGATAGATAGATAGATAGATAGATAGATAGATAGATAGATAGATAGATAGATAGATAGATAGATAGATCGATCCCAGGGGAAACTTAAGAATATAACCCATAATGACAAAGTGAAAACATGTTTACACAAAGGCTTGCAAATATTATTAAAAATCAAACAGTGACATCTTTCATTCATATAAGTATTCAGACCCTTAACTCAGTACTTTGTAGAAGCTCCTTTGGCACCCATTACAGATTTGCTTGGGTAGTTCTTTACTAGCTTTGCACACCTGGATTTGGGCAGTTTATCCCATTCTTCCTGACAGATCCTCTCAAGCCTCATTAAATTAGATGGGAAATGTCTGTAAATAGCCATCTTGAGGTCTCCCCATACATGTTCTATTGGGTTTAAGTCTGGGCTTTGGCTCAGTCACTCAAGAACAGTCAGAGACTTGTCCTGAAGCCACTCCGGCATTGTCTTGGCTGTACGCTTCTGGTCACTGTCATGCTGAAAGGTGAGAGAAACGTCACTACACTCTGAAGTTGCACACACTCATGAGCAGGTTTTCTTCAAAAACCTCTGTGTATTTTGCCTCCTTGTCCCTGCCACTGAGAAGAACAGATAATCTCTTTCCTCCTGCTCTCAGAGTCCGTTTTACTCAAGAGTAGCTTTTATCTTGTCACTCCTACTGTAAACACCCGATTGATTGTGTGATGTTTCCTGCCACAAGCTTGATATCGTGTTGATGTAATTCTGTATTTATGTGAAAACTCCACCCACAAAGTCCACAGCTATCATACAATTGAATAGAGAACATATTTTTACCTCAAGTAAAATAGTACAGTACCAGGTATATGCGATAAAATGATTATTTCCAGATCCCTTTTGTTATCACAAACATGCATCAGAAATATGGAAGTCATATTTTCTTATACTTTATAACTTTGCTGCTTCAAAGGGGACATATTTGGTAAGCTTTTAGGTTTTGGTTTTCTATTTGACCCCATGTCCATGATTTCCATTCTAAAATACCAAGAAAAACTTTGCATTTTTGGTGACACTTTAGTTTAGGTACAACAAAAATGCATCTCTTACTCATTTACTCTTCTGTAACAAGTCCTTAACCAAGGCTTCTGTTGGTCTTCATTGCTCTTATTAAACATCAGTAGATGGGTTATTCATCTCTGTGCATTGTGGCATGTTGACATGATGGTAAAATGACTTGTTAATATGATGGACTCCAGAGGTGGGTAGAGTAGCCAAAAATTGTATTCAAGTAAGAGTAGCGTTACTTCAAAATAATATTACTGAAGTAGAAATAAAGAGTAGTCATCCAAAAAATTACTCAAGTAAGAGTATTAAAGTATTTGGTGAAAAGGCTATTCAAGTACTGAGTAACTGTTTGAACATAATAAATGATTTATTTTTAGAAATGTTGTAATAAGACAGACAAAAATATGAAATAATGTAAATTCTGCTATTTCCAAATAATAAAATAAAAATGAGTAAAAATAAATAACATCTTTACAAAATAAAGATGCACAAATAACACAAAGTTCCAAATCTATTGGCTTCTCTTTTGAAGCCAATACCTACAGTAGGTAACATGTATGTTTGAACAGTGCAAACTACTTACAGTGACAAGATACTGTACACTGACAATATAATACTGCATATCCACTCGTCCTCCAAACAGCACAGATGATAGAAAATAACATTAAATCAAGGCAGCTTGTGCAAGTACAAGGAGTCTCACTTTACCTTGACTGTCTGTGTCTGTGCATGTTTGGTTAAAACATGCTTGTTCTTCACTCAGTGAAGTGATGGTTAAGCTTCAGCAGGACTTGGCTCTCATTCTTCATGTACAGTGGAACCTTGGATTGCGAGTAACTTGGTTTGCGATTGTTTTGCAAGACGAGCTAAAATTTGTAATAAATTTTGACTTTAAACAAGCGAGGTCTTGCAATACGAGTAGTCTGTATACACTTTGTCTGCCAAGCATCACATGATCACAACTGAGCTCATGGTTCTTCTCTCTCTCACTGCTGGATTGTGGGCAATCATCAGTCGGCATGCCTCACTCATATAGTCAACATCCATATGAGCATATACCGTTTACTACGGCATTGTGACCACGTGTGTGTGCTGTGATATGTGAGTCCCCATCTTGCACCCTAAAACACAAAGCTGAGTCTCAATACTTTAGCAACACCCTCTTTATTCAGCTTGAAACAGGAACAGTGTGGTTATTTATTGTAGCGGGATCTGCCACTCTCCTATACATAGACACAGCAGTCAGGCAGGGTCATGCCCAGGTTAGTGGCCAAGTAATACCTTGCCCTGCACATTTATAATGTTCCTTGTTCCTTGTATTACCCATCAATGGCAGATCTTTTCGGATTCGCTTTTACAGCAAACTGCTGCAGCGCGGGGTGCCCACAATAGTTTAGAAATTCACATACACCAGCCATAATTCTTCTCAAAGGTAAAGTGCAGGCAAATTTGTTTTATGTATTTTTACTTTATATTTTGTATTAATCATTTTTATATAAAATAGTTTTGGGTTGTGGAACGAATCATCCGGGTTTCCTTTATTTCTTATGGGGAAATTCGCTTTGATTGCTTGTATTCTTTCTTTCCCTGTCCGCTGTCTGTGAGGAGTTTGTGCCGCTATGCTGCCACAGTTTGTGTGTGGTCATGTGACTGCATGGCTACATCTAATTTGTGAAACGGAGCCATGTGATTATTGTTGCTACGTCTGATTGGTGAAACAGTCATGCAGTAGATCCACTGGTGGCTTCTCTCTGGCAAAAATATAGCATATCTGATGGAAAAAAAGTAACGATTCGAGTGTTGCCCAATGTAGCAGAGTAAGAGTAGCATTTCTTCTTCACAAATGTACTCAAGTAAAAGTAAAAAGTATGGTGCAGTAAAACTACTTTTAGAAGTACAATTTTTAAAAAAAAAGTTACTCAAGTAAATCCATCTATCCATTATCCAACCCACTATATCCTAACTACAGGGTCACGGGGGTCTGCTGGAGCCAATCCCAGCCAACACAGGGTGCAAGGCAGGAAACAAACCCCAGGCAGGGCACCAGTCCACTGCAGTTCTCAAGTAAATGTAACGGAGTAAATGTAACTTGTTACTACCCACCTCTGATGGACTCACAGTTCTTGTACTAAATATGTAATATGAAGAGAAATGTGTCTCAAATAAGCCATCTCAGACCACTGAAAAGTGAAGTTTTATAAGTAGGACCTCATTGCAGAGATGAACAAACGCTTTACTGATGCTGTGTAAGTGTTGTGAAGACTCAAAGGAGTGTTTGTTAAGGGCCCGTTATATAGCAGTAATAGATTCATTTTTGCCGTAGCTAAACTGAAGTGTTACTATATTTTTAAAAATTTATAGAAATTGCTAGCACTTCCAGTTCTAATGGAGAACTGGATTTTTCTTCAGCTTGGAAGTACAGTCTACCCTCGATATACGACCGACGTGACATGCGAACAACTTGGTTTACGAGCAAAATTTTTGTTTTGAATTACGACCAACGTCTTGCATTACGACCTGAATGCGGTCGCATGTATCTGCTTGTGCGATTGTTAACAGACATGCTGAGAGCGTTCGTAAGCATCAGTTGGAGCCCAAATACATGTGCTTGTGGACGTAGTTTTGGCAGTGCAGTGATTTATACAATTTATTTTGATAATTGCTACCAAAATGGCCCCAACAAAAGCTAGAAAAGAAGCTAACGAAGGAAGAGAAGGTAAAAAAGGTAAAGAAAACGATCACAATCAAAACGAAGAAGGAAATTGTGCGGAAATATGAAAGTGACGTTCGTGTGACTGACCTCTCTAATATGTACAGCATGTCAAAATCCACCATCTCGACAATTTTACAAAGAAAAGGTTTGTATAAGGAAGCTCCTTCCATGCAATAACCACCTTCCGTTTCACTCTCCTCCTCCTCCCTTCCTGCAAGCCCAAGATGTCAACTTAAATGGTGAGCACAGTATGAAATTGTTGTTTGTGGTAGGCTAGGCACTTTTTATAACGTTTTGGTTAGTACATTAGAAAAATTATTGGTGTTTTTGGTAAATTATGCACATTATACAACCCTTTTTTATTATGACAAGGTTAAGTAGTGTTGCTGTGGGAAGTTCGGAACGCATTTTGGGTATTTCCATTATTTCTTATGGGAAAAATAGCCTTGACTTACAATCAACTTGAGTTACAACCAGCCCTTGCGAATGAATTGTTCGTAAGTCAAGGGTCCACTGTACTTTGGGGCTTCCGTCCTCGTGACTTCTGAGTGCTTCCAGGCTATGGATGAGGAATGTCTCCTCCGGTCTTTTCACCGCTCCTCCTGGCGGCGCCCACAGTACCCAACAGGGCTGAGAAGCTGAACACCAAGTCCCAGGATGCCCTGTGGAAATCCAGGGCACTGCTTCACTCTAGGGGAGCTGCCATCTAGCTTTTTTGGGGGAGGCAGTGTCCAAAAGTAGCTGCCTCCCCCCCATCCTTCCATCTTCAGTGCATCCAGGCCGGGTTGAGCTGCTGGCCATCTATCACACAAGTTAAGAACTGACACTTTGATTTTGCAATAGTGGTTTTTGTATTGATGACAGATCAGTTGGACCTCCTGTTAATTAACTTTTTTTGTGCTTTACCTTGCATTTCACAAAACACTGACCAGGCTGACAATAAGAAAGATAAACTGCCTTGGAGACCCAAAGAGACAGCAGGATCCATTAGAGGAAGTGCTGCTCAGGATCGCAAGTTGGTTAAAACCTGAAGATGAAGAGTGCATGGCAAGTGGAGAATGTGCCACATGTGTGTGATGTCATCAGTGGAGCTCCTCAGGGGTCTGTCCTCCAAACAGGTCTCTTTGAAATGTATATTTATGACAGAGCCTTTTATTTAGCTAGAAAACCTGGGAATTATACAGGTGGCACCGAAACTAGAGGGACAGCAACTGTGGAAGAGCAAAAACTACCAAGAAAGACACACGTGATGCTCTTCAGTGAGGAAAAGAATATTTTCTTTTAGACAGATAGATAGATAGATAGATAGAGAGATAGATAGATAGATACTTTATTAATCCCAAGGGGAAATTCACATAATCCACCAGCAGTATACTGAAACAAAGAAACAATATTAAATTAAATAGTAATTAAAAATTAAAAAAATAAAAATAAAATTAATGTTCGCATTTACTCCCCCGAGTGGAATTGAAAAGTCGCATAGTGTTGGGGAGGAACGATCTCCTCAGTCTGTCAGTGGAGCAGGACAGTGACAAAAGTGACAAAAGTCTGTCACTGAAGCTACTCCTCTGCCTGCAGATGATCCTGTTAAGTGGATGCAGTGGATTCTTCATGATTGACAGGAGTTTGCTTAGTGCCCATACTGACTGTAGTCCTTAATTCCTTCCTTTTATAAGGGAGCACCAAATGAGTGTTAGACAGGAAGGGTCAGTCTCTAAATAGAAACTAACATAAAATCAACTTGTAAAGTTCACAGTCTTTAGACAGACAGGAATTTAAAAACACTAAAACAAACTAGCATTGTTCCAAGATTTAAAAAGCAAATTCTAATATGGTGGAGACTCTTTAATTTTGAATATACTGTAAGGCTGTCTGGCGCACCCCCTCGACACATCAGGAGCATAAGAAAGGCACCTGGGACAGGAGTCTGCCAGGGAGAGCACAAAAAAATAGCACAATTGGGGGTGGCAGGACCCTGGGAACAAAATTCAATTCAGTTTTCATTTCACTTGATTTTTCTATTGTGCTCTTCACATGCGCAGAGTGTTGTGGCAAATTTTCAATTTCTATAATAAAAGTACAGATTTTAGACATACAGAATGAGTACACATAAAGACACAGATCTGTTAAAACACACAGAGGATATAGTAGAGACTGATTAACATAAATGGAAACAGACAATATCTGCCCATTAACCTCCGTAACGTTGTATTTCATTGCAAAAAAATCTGTAAAAAAACATTGCATTTCTTTTTTGGCATGAAAAATTATATTTGTATTAAATCTCAAACACATAATAATGATACAAATAATAATAGTAATGATGAATAAAAATAATCCATGCCATTCATTATCCAACCCGTTATATCCTAACTACAGGGCCACAGGGGTCTGCTGGAGCCAATCCCAGCCAACACAGGGTGCAAGGCAGGAAACAAACCCCGGGCAGGGTGCCAGCCCACCGCAGGAATACAAATAATAATATGAAATAAACAATATTAACAAAAATAATAATATTACTACTAATGATGCCAAAACAATATGTAATCTCAAAACGAGTCCTTTATGTGGTAAATCTTAAAGTACGGTGAAAGACACAATCCACCATCACAGTCAGGACAATAATAGCGTGTTTCTTTTCTTATTTTCTTTCCAGATTTATCAGTTTTTGAACAGCGGACTGCACAGGTACAAGATGGATTCTGTTTTTTTTTTTTTTTTTTTGGGGGTATATAATCAATAAAATTTCTATCAATAAGACACTCCGAATTGATCCGTGATGTGCTGGGTCGACCACATCTCTTTAACGGTAGTGTGGACGGTGGATGTGCGGCAATGATTTGTTCTACAAGCTGGCATGTAAAGACTGCATGAAATACAGTTTTGCCAGCTTTTATTTGTGTAAGATGAATACAACCCAAACGCACCATTCCACAAGATGACAAAATGTCTTTTTGCAGTATTTCTTTTGTTGCCTTCGCATAACAGGATAGAAAATCAATTCTTGTTCCACCCGATCAACGCCACCCACCGTGCTATTGTAGTCGACCACAGCACAAGGCTTCGTAACCTGCTTGTTGCCTTTTGCCTGTACTGTCACTGTAGCTGTATTATGTACAGTGCTAAGAAGACAAACATCTTTCTTGTCTTTCCATTTCAAAGCAAGCACTTTACCCTTTGGCAAGCTACTAGCACACCTCATTGTAATTTAGCTCTGCCAAAGTCTTCAGGTATGCCATGATGGTTGGGACCCATTGTTCCATATGCATCAGTATTTCTTTGCAGCAAGATAACAAATAGCTCTGGTGAATTATAAAAATGGTCCATGGTTATACAGAAACCTTGATCCAGCAGAGCATCTATCAAAGACAGCACCGATGACATAGCAACGCCATACTGATTGTATTTCAGATCAATCATTGTCCCTTTACCTGTGTACAGAACCAAATTCCAAATGTATCCCATTTTAGATTCACAAAGCTTGTAAAACTTTATGCCAAATCTTGCTCTTTTGACGCTATGTACTATACCCTTGACAGTCTTCCCTTATGAGCCATGAGACTTTCACCAATGCTGACATCACAGTCCAGAATGTAAATTGCTCTGAAATTTTACTACAATTGTCTGGTATATCTCCCAAATTTTCTTAATTTTGAGTGCTAGATGGGTATTCTCATCAAAGTCTTTATTGATGGTAAAGTACATATATTTCATAATTAGTGAAAACCTGCACTCAGACATACAGTAATTTCTCCAAAGAATGGCAGCACTGACAGCATTTTTACAGCCTGAGGGATTCTCGGTTCTAATGCTTATACAAGGCGCATCTGTACAGTTTTCCGAGTGACACTCAGGACTAATGCTTTTAGCATGGTTTTCAAGGCCTGAATAACACTAGGGTCTAACGTTAAGGAGGCTGCTGGATTGTTGAATGGCCTGTTGACAAAGGAAGAGATGAAAACAAAAACTCCAGTCAGCAGTATCCAAAGAGAAAATAAACTTCTGCAGGGTCCATGGTCAATTGTAAAAGAGAACGTCAGATACAGTCAGAGTCCTGGAGATCTCAGCCAACTGGATGTCCAAACTCTACTGGGTATTCTATTGTAGAGTCAGTGTTGGGTCGTCCAATTTTTAGAACATTTAGAACAATTTTTAGTTGACAACAGGCCATTCAGCCCAAAAAAGCTCCACTTAAATCCCCCAAAGTAATATCAAGTCTAGTTTTAAAAGTTCCTAAAGCCCTCCTGTCTACCACGATACTTGGTGACTTATTCCAATTGTCTGTGGTTCTCTGTGTAAAGAAAAACATCCTAATATTTGTGCCAAATTTACACTTAATAAGTTTCCAAATGTGTCCACATATTGTTGTGGAACTCATTTTAAAATAACAGTCTCAATCCACTGGACTAATTCCCTTCATAATTTTAAACACTTCAATCATGTCACCTCTTAATCTTCTTTTGCTTAAACTGTAAAGGCTCAGCTCTTTTAATCTTTCCTCATAATTCAACCCCTGTAGCCCTGGAATCAGGCTAGTCGCTCTTCTCTGGACCTTTTCTAGTGCTGCTATGTCCTTTTTGTAGCCTGGAGACCAAAACTGCACACAGTACTCAAGATAAGGCCTCACCAGTGCATTATAAAGGTTGAGCATAACCTCCTTGGACTTGTACTCCACAGATCGTGCTATATAACCTGACGTTCTGTTAGCCTTCTTAATGGCTTCTGAACACTGTCGGGAAGTCGATAGCTTAGAGTCCACTATGACTCCTAAATCCTTCTCATAAGGTGTACTCTTGATTTTCAGACCTCCCATTGTGTATTCAAACCTAACATTTTTGCTTCCTATGTGTAATACTTTACATTTACTGACATTAAATTTAATTTGCCACAAATCTGCCTAAACTTGTGTGCTGTCCAAGACCCACCGTAATGATTCAATGGATTCAAGATTATCTGCCAATCCACCTCCATCTCGGTATCATCTGCAAACTGAACCGTCTTGTTACTTATATTCCTATCCAAATCCTTTACATATATATAAAAAATAACAGCAGCCCTAACACTGACCTCTGTTAATACCACTCTTATCATCTTCACATTTCAGATAAGGTTCCTTCCACCATCACCCTCTGCTTTCTCTGTCTGAGCCAATTCTGTACCCATCTACACACCATATCCTGAATGTCCACTTCCTTTAGTTTGATGGCCAACCTCTAATGTGGCACCTTATCAAGTCATGTGGGAAAGATGAGAAAATCTTTCCTCCTGATAATTCAAAAGCTCCTAGAACAAAAGGGACATGTAGCTGAAGAGCATGGGAGATGTAAGAGAATTAGAGGAACATCATAGCATGATATACAGTGTGGAAAACAGGGGTGGCTAGATAAGTAAGGCCATAAATGATTGTTGTTTTCTTGTTTTTATGGTGTGCTCTGGACCCTAACATCAGCTGGTGACAGGGAAACTGTGGTAGGGACTGAGTTGAATTAGTAAAGTGTGATCACTTGGGGGTCCCAAACCCCAGAGACAACAAACATAGCCACAAGTCCCTCACTTTTTATTAAACAGAATACCTTGTGCAGGCAGAACAGTGACAATCCTCTTTCTGCACTCTCCTCCCGGCACTACATCCTGACTCTGACTGCCTTTTTTAGGTGGAGTGGCTTCTTTAATGGAGGACCCAGGAGTACCTCCTGGTCAAGTCGATGTCCCATAAAACAGGGAGGTCTTTCCCAGGCAATGCCTGCTGGCAATACTGTGGGAGTCCAAACCAGAACCAGGCCAGAGGTACATTGACACCTCTCATATTGAGGGAGAGAATATCCTCGACATCCAGATTACCCAGGTCTTTCCATTATGATCTCTCCCCAACTGGAATTAAAACTGGAAGGCTGCACTTTTGTCCATGTGCTCCATCCATTTTGGCTGGGTAAGGTGTTGCACTTCATCCAAGTCGGGATGTCTGTCCATCTGCTATGGCATTTACAAAAGCAAAGTGCTCATTCATCCACCACAAGACTTACCATAAGGTTTGTTACAATACAAACCGTGAGTCGATCCAATATATCATGGCTTCCATGATGCACATACAGGCCATAACAACATGTAGCACTGTACCAACAAAGTACAAAATGAGGCCGATGATGATATCATCGATGATCATGGTGGCCTTAAATATTTTATAATAATCGTGAAGTCATAGGAATGTGAGGAAAAACACAATCCTAAGAAACATTTCTGAATAGGGTCTTTGTAGGTGGTCTGCAGACTTGGACAACTCTGCCGGGAATATGAGGGTGTGGAAGAACAGAAACTGCAACAACATTGAGATCATGGCAAAAAAGGAGCATTTCTGTGACTGTTTGACTTTCAAATTCCAATTAGGATTTAGGCCTGGCTCTTAACATCTGGAGAATATCACATTCAAAGAGGGTCAAAGGCAGAGGAACGTGCTGGACTTACTTTTGTACTTGGGCCAGTCCTGCCTCAGACGAAACTGACATGTTGTAAAGTGTTTCTTGTCTTAAGAGATGGTGTTGTTTCCTCTTCTCATTTCATCCACAGATGTTCCAGGCGGCATAAACCACACATTTCACAGAGACATTGGAAAGAACTGGAGCTGGGCTGATTATATGCATTATTATAATACATGTGATGTAGTCTGAACTATTACTTTGGTGAATTTTGTTTGCTACTTCTATTTTTTCTACAGTTTTCGCATAAATTTCACTGTTTTACTGGAGATCGGTGTTTTCATTATTGGGTGAGACAAATTTAGTTTATTACTGACCTTCAACAAGAAATACTGGGCCTCCCTCTTCAGCCTGAAAAATATAGGTTTAAAATAGCAAAGTTAAGTTATTGACAGTTTAGAACAGGGGCCGTTAATCATAAATCAAAGGGCAGAGTGGTTGCTTTACTCTGCTCTTGTGTCCGGAAGATTGTCAGTTTAAATCTCATTACTACCAAAAGGGATTCTTCTTCATTGGGCCAATAAACAAGGCCCTTAACCTGCAGTTATTCCAGGCGCTGCACTCTGACCCCAAGGGTTATGTGAAAAATAACAAATTCTTAATACAAGAAATTGTATACGGTGGCGCAGTGGGTAACGCTACTGCCTCGCATTTAGGAGACCCAGGTTCGCTTCCCGGGTCCTGCCTGCGTGGAGTTTGCATGTTCTCCCCGTGTCTGCGTGGGTTTCCTCCAGGTGCTCCGGTGTCCTCCCACAGTCCAAAGACAAGCAGGTTAAGCGCATTGGCGATTCTAAATTGTCCCTAGTGTGTGTGTGTGTGCCCTGCTGTGGGCTGGCGCCCTGCCTGGGGTTTGTTTCCTGCCTTGCACCCTGTGCTGGCTGGGATTGGCTCCAGCAGACTCCCGTGACCCTGTAGTTAGGATATAGCGGGTTGGATAATGGATGGAAGAAATTGTATAAGATGAACAAATAACAAAAACATTAAATATTACAGGAAGGAACCTGAGAAAAGATTTAGGAGTCTACATTCTCATCAACTGAGTGGAATATGAATCAGTGGAGGTTATGCTCAGACTTTATCATACCCTAATGATGCCACATTTGCGAGTCCTGTGTGCAGTTCTGTACATAAAATTACAAAATAGACACAGCAGCAATTGAAGATGTGTAGAGAAGAGCAACCAAGTGCACCCTGGATCTAAATGGCACGTGCAATGCTGACAGCCTGAAGCAATTATACTGCTTTAGTCTTGAGTAGAGAGAGACCTAACTGAGATCTTCAAAATTCTCCAAGGCATCCATAAATTTGATCCAGCTGATATTATTTCAGTTAAATAGTGAATTAGGTACTCAAGGGCACCAGTGGAAATCATGGAGAAGTGCAATTAAGACTAAAGCCAGGAAGCCATTATTCACACAAAGGATTACAGGAATCTGAAACAAAGTACCGAGTCACATACAGTACTTGAATTGGAAACCTTGACAACTTTAATAAAAGTGCACTAATGACACCTTGGACTTGGTTATTATCTTACCAAACAAGCTTGATGGACTGATTGGTCTCCTGATGTTTGCCAAACTCATTACACATTTATTGTGTTACTGGTCCAGAAGAGATGCTGCCCCTGACCATGTAAGAAATTCAAGCACTTGGCCACTAGAGGTTAAAAACAACCTTATAGTAAGAAGCACTCGAATGGCAGGTGGAAGAAACAATAGAAAAATAATGAGAAAGAGTGAGAAAGAGGAAGCAGCATGTGATCGCACCATTGCACATAATCAGGAGGTCAGCTCCTACCCAAGTGGAAGTTTGTTTTTAAATGTTTCTTTAGCAGCTGTGGATAAAGCCACAGGGTAGCAATGGGTTAAGAGAACTAATATGTGGGAAGTTGTTGCTGGTAGGCAAGCCAAGATGTGATCAACCACAGCTAGGTCTCCTGGGAGAGGCTGTAGGATGGTCAAAGACCAGAAACTTCTGAGAACATCAGGAATTGTCACTGATGACACATCCAATGCATAGAGAAGATGCACTTTGGGTTTCCATGGGTTTTGATTATTACATTAACAAACTCGAAGTTTTTGGAAATTATGGCCTCCTTGACATTAGTCTGGATACAGGGTTGCTACAATAGTTACCTTTCTTTTCACAATAAATACACTACTCTGAATAGTTGGACACATAACTGGATACAAGCAATTTCATATGTGCCTGTCCAACGTTTGGGCAATAAACATACACAACAAGATGTGATAGCAACAGGAGACATTAAGAGACCAATACAGTGCCGTACAAGTCAAGTCAAATCAAATTAGATTTGTTGTTATTTCCCTTTACGCAAGTGTACAGTCCAAATGAAAGACACTTTCTTGTTGCTTTAGGTGGAACATACACATTATGACCAAAGGTTTGTGGACACCTGACCATCACACCAATATGAGCGTATTGGACATTCCATTGTAAACTCACAGACAATTATTTGGAGTTAACCCTCCTTACTATGTGGCTTCAACAACCTCCGCTCTCCTGGGAAGGCTTTCCACAAGATCTTGGTGTGTGTCTGTAGAAATGTGTGCCAGTTCAGTAAGGTCAGATGTTGGACGAGAAGACCTTTCTCACAATGACAATTCCAATTAATACCAAAGGTGTTCAGTAGGGTTACGATTAGGGCTCTGTGCAGGCCACTCGAGTTCCTTCATGTCTTTATAGACCTGGCTTGTGTGTAGTTGAAAGTACACAATTATCTAAAGTGTCCTTTTATGCTGTATCATTAACAGTAGCCTTCACTGGAATCACAGGGCTTAGTCCAAACACTGAAGAACAGCCTAGACCATTATCCCTCCTTCACCAAACTTTACATAAGGCACTTAGTGGTAGAATTATCCTGGCATCTGCCAAACTCATATTCATCCTTCAGGCTGCCAGATAGTGAAGCCGCATTCATCAGAGAAAATGATTCCATTGCTCCAGTGTCGAATGGCAAAGTTCTCTACACCACTCCAGTCAACACTTAGCATTGTATGTAGAGATCTTAGGCTTATGAGGAGCTGCCATGGAAGCACAGCTTGGAACTCTGTTGTGAAAGATACAACAGAAGATGGTGAGTTTTTCAACACTTAACGCTTTAATGTCTATGTGTTTATGTTTCTTGTGTTATGTGGTTGGTTCCCCATTAGGTAGGGTCATCTGTCCATCACCGCAAGGGGCTTCCCTCAGCCTTATAAAGGCAGGGGCAATCCGCAGTCTCTTGCAGTCCATTCCAAAGAACTTGGGAGTTGGTGAGTTTCTTATATTTGTGATTCCCTGTTGCTTTGTACTTTACTGGATTTTTGACTTTTGTGATCAGTTTTACAACCATTCTTTGGATCTGTGTTTACCTTGCTTTTTTAGGCAACTCCTTTTTGCATGTATTGCTCAATGGAGCATATGTTTTGTAAAAGAACAATTTTTAATTTTGTAACAATCTCATGTTCCTCCTTGTTACTAGCTGGATCTTGATGGTTTCCTCCACTTGTTGGCATTTTTATAGTTTTTGATGTTTTGTGTTTGGTCATTTTACACTCTCATAATGGGGGTTGGTGGTGTCCACATACTTTAGGCCATATCGTGTAAATCAGCCTAGTGCCATACTGGAACACAGCAGACATATCACACTTAGATTGTTTGGGGTTAAAGTCACTTGTTTTGCTTAATAAGTGTATAGTTTTGGAGATTATGTGAAGTGTTTTAAGAATGTGAGAGTTCGGATACAAAAGGTAGTCAGACCAGGGGGGTATTTTTCATACGTGGATTAGTCGTTTAGCCGGATGTAATTGTTGACGATTCGACATGATCCTGGATCTGTCCATTTTTTCGAAACTCTTGCGGGATGTGTTGTCATAGCAGCACATCCGAATCCTCAAACCTGCTCGGAGCAGGTTTGTTCCATGTCCCATGGTGTATGTAAACAAGGATTAGCTCACATACTTAATCAGTTTCCGTGCATGGAATTCATTCAGTCATGGCTTCGCCGTTCATGAATGAGCAACCAATTGGTATCAGTGCGCAAATTATAAGTAGAGAATTTCATATAGAGAGGGTTTTGCGCGATCCTTTATTGCTCCTGGAGGAAATTCTTTTCAAAAAATACTGCTTTAGCCGGGGTGGGGAATATTGTACCGCAAAGATTTATTAGCACCTTATATTTGAAGTCAAACTCGGTGAAGTTGGGCTCTTAAAACCACACTGACAGTGTATGATGCTTTGAGGTTTTTTGCAAGCGGCACTTTTTTTATATACTATAGGCGATGCAGAAAATCGATCTAAAAGTGCAGTTTGCCAGGCAATTCGTAAAGTCTGTTTGCCTCTGAAATATTTCCTTCGGGTTTTCATAGTGTTTCCTGGACACCTGCGTGTGTAGACAATAAAAGAGGCGTTTCATGCCATTGCAGTTACACAGGTAAAAACACCCACAGTTCCATAAAGAATCTCACAATCAGCCTAACATTCTCGTTACCCAGGATTTCCAAATGTGATTGGGGCACATGGGACTGATCAGAGTGGAGTTTGATCAAACATTATTTGCAAAATTTACCTCTCCTCCTGATGAATAATCAGACACAGTGTCTTCATCAAATATTTGACCTTCGTCAATATCTCATTGGTCAGACACAAGTTCTAGGGATATGACATTCCCTGCAACTGACACAACAAAAAAAGAAGGCTATATGGAACATACCTATGGCACACATCGAGGGCAAATATATGCAATGACCATCCTTTACCTGAAATGAAGTGACCACTGCATCCTGCCACTGGATCTGAGGAGGAGCTTCCCCCTGGAATGCCCTCAGAAACAGGGCGATGGACATTTTGCTAGAGAGCCAACTCTTCTACAGGGGTTAGGTCTGGAAGTTATATATGATTCTTTATGTCAACAATTCTTTAAATAGTTATATACTAATATTTACCAGTTTGAAGTATATTCTTGTACTTCACTTTAACCTGTCCCCATGTTCTCCTTGTGCTCACATTTGATCTGGAATTATGACATATTAAATAATAATTAATCTGACACATAGGAAGTGAAACACTGATTTCAGTAAGTACAATGCACACTCCTTAGTGTTTCATTTGTCTGCAACTTTTTGCCAACTGTCGTTTCTGGTTTGCAGTGTTACCCCTTGTGCATATTAAATCTTGAAATTCTTCATATCCTTTGAGTAAAAGGTCCTGCTTCGCTTGTGTGAAAGAATGCACCCGTTCTTGTTGCAGCCTATCAAAGACTTGCTGATCATGTTTTCTAGACTCAATATATACAGGCATTTCAATCAGCATGGGCGCGCACAATCATCTTAAATGATTAGAACCAGCTAGGCTAATCTACTACACAGCTGCATTTGAAAAAGCGACTTATTTTGGATGAGTTTCGCTGGCATTAACTCCAAGATGAGGCATCTGATCTCGGATGATTTAAGCGACGTACGGAAAATATCTCCCAGGGGAACGAACAGAGTCAAAAACAAAGAAAGGTCAAAAGTGGGAGTCAAAACCAAATCAATAGTTAGAATTCAAACTTTAGGCGATATCATCTACTTGCAGAGTCACAGCACCAGACATCACCGCAGATCTAGGCCATCAGTATCAGGATGGTGACCCTTGTTGACATAGTGCTGTTTAGTAAGAATAGTAGTTAGCTTTATCCAGTCTCGGATACATTAGGACTGCTTGGGTGAGCTTTAAACAGTTGTACCAATGACGTCACTGCTGCACAGTCTCTTATGCATCATGGGATACATTATCATGGAAACTGGCAATGTGAATCCTGCAAAAATGGCAGTGTCATAGTAAAAAGATTTTGATTCTCTGGTTTCTGGATTTTTCTTGCTTCTGTCTTTGGTTCTCAATTATTGGATTTTCATTCAGGATTTGTTTTCAGTGACTTAGCTTTATAGGCAAGTCCTGATATCTTATTCTTTGACTTTTTTGCTATTTTTGCTTTAACAATAAACATTTCTTTAAATATAAAGAATTTTTTATTGGAACTGTCACACAAGCCACAGGTTTTAAGGTTTCTCTCCCTTGTAGGGCATTTTTAGTGCTTTAGCAGGCATTAAATTGCATACTTTGAACTTTAAATGCCAGGACTTTATCAGAATCCCTGAACTTTTTGTACATTAGTGACAGGTTATTTTCTGGCTCTAATTCTGAGCTGCATATTGTTATTGGGGTTCTCGACTGCTGAAATCATTTGTTTTTCAATTCAATGCTTTACTTTAAAGTTAATTTTTAATTTACAAGATTTTCTGGTGCCATTTTGTTTTTTTTTTTCGCTACACCAAATTGCCAGGTTTTACCCAGTAAGGGTTGTGGCTTCAGAGGCTGTGATCCTGTCAGTCATTACTCAGCAGGATAAAAGGGTCATTCTAGGTTTGTTTTCTTATCTCCACCATTCCAAAATCTTTCTTGTAATTTTATTTCATTAATTAATGTTTGATTTCTTACTGATTTTGAATTCTGCAGTGGTTTTTGTCCTTGTTGTTGTCTCACAATTTTTATTCTCCTGGTTCAGACCCTTGCTTCATTTATATTTTTTCTCTATATCTTTTCTTCCAGTTGTTCCCATTTTCTCTTGCCCTCTGGACAGAACAGACCTCAATTTAGGTCTGTTCAACCTAAAGCCTGCCTGTGGAGTTTGAGGAATGGCTGCCTGGGGTGAGGCTACATCTAGGCAGGTTGATGAAGGTCCTGCCTTGCTTTGTGCACTTTTTAGGAGGTCTCACACTCATTCCCCATTTTTGTGTCACAACAATATCCAGGAAAAAGTTAGAGGAGTTGCAAAAAATAATACATTTATATAAAAGTACACAAACAACAACAACAATTTTTTTGGTTTAGCCCAAAATCTCACAAGGAGTGCCGATATGGGCTTTAACAAGCCCTGTTTTTTAACAGCATCCCCGGGCTTGACTCCCTAAGAAGATATTAAAAAAACCCTTGTATGGAAAAAATGGATCTTGGGAGAGGCAATTCATTGAGTGAGAGACCCCCTTCCTGACAGGTTGGGTGTGCAATGGGTGTCATAAAATGGAGTAAATACAACACACAAAAAAGAATCAAAGTAATCCTCTTCACAGATTTAGATGGCTGATCTATCATTGCCAACTTATGAATACAATAAATTAGTACAATAGAAATAGTACAAGCTACAAAGCAAAATGCAGGAGTAGATTATATCATATATGAGGATTCAGATTAACAAGAGATACAAGATACTGAGACTACTAAAAAGCAGTTTTCGAAATGCAGATGTTTCTCTCCCACATGAATACAATTAATCTAGATAGACAAAAAAAAAATAGAACGGGGATTTAAGGCCAACTGCAAATTCCTTTTCCATGATTTTAAATACCAGTTCACATTTACCTACTAAAACCTTTTCCTTCTCAAATAAATTAAATTAAATTAAATTGCACTGCACTGCTCACAGATGCCCAAACAGGGTGCATTTGGAAAATTCCACAATCCACTTTCTTAGGGGTGACCAAACTAAAGTTTGCAAATGCATAGGTTTCTATGTGTGCCACGCATGCAGTCTGCTGGTGTTTCATTAACTTGTACTGGGGATCTGTTTGCCATCATCAATCGCTATTGGAAGTAAAAAAAAAAAGAGGGAAATAAACAAAATGTACAAGTTGACGTAACTCTGTCAAGGTAAGAATGAACACAGTAAAATAATTTGTAGTTGAAGCTGCACAGAGTATTTCTTTCTTTTAAATTTAATGGGTTCACAAATTTGCCAGTTATTTTCAAAGGGAGGTTTTTGAAACTGTGTACAGCGTAATCTATTCAGGATATCTCAATAAAAATTGAAACGTTTCAGCAAATTTACTTGAAGAATAAGTGTGCCACATTCCAGCAAAATTCATACACAGGTGTTTGTCTCAATACAGACAGACAAACACATATGACTATCACAATAGGTGCTTTTCATATTTAGAACTGATAATATTACGGATGTGTTTTTATCATTTTAATGCAGCAAAGTATGTTTTAAAAAGCTGGTTTCTAAGATTATAACCCCCTCTTCTCTCCAAAAATAGGTAGTATGGCCCTTTCATAATGGAATGCTCTGGTTTGGCAACATTTTCTAATCTTCCCCTCCTCCAAAGATGACAGAATTATTTTTCCTAAAAAATTTAAGTGAATAAAAGTGAATCCTATTTTAAGCTCACTTAATTAGCAAATAAACAATCTGGAGAATGACATGCATTGGTCACAATCATAGAAAAATCCTCATTAACTACTGACAAATTGACCTGGAAGATGCAAAACCTTAAACCACAGCTCTAAGTACCTCCAGCAGTCTGCAACCAACGTCCACTGACTTATTTACTTACAGCAAAAATCCAGAAACAATGCAAATACAATAATAGTTCTTCAAAAAATACACTCACAGATAGCTACTTTACACCAATTTAAACCAACAAGTCATTATCTAGAAATGACACCATGGAGGGCACACTATATTCCATCCACAGATTGTCTAAACCCATCCAAAATGACATTTCCAGGGGTTTTGTTTGGCTGTCTCATTTGGAATGAGATCTGGACTCTGATTTGGCCACTTCAGGACATTAATGTTATTTTTAAGCCACTCCTGTGTAGCTTTAGCTTTATACTTGGGGTTTTTGTGTTGCTGGTGCAGATTTCTTGTAGGCTGTGTCAGGTTTTCCTCCAGGATTTTGTTTTGCTGCATTAATTTTACCTTAACAAGCCTTCCAGAGCCAGCTATAGAGAACCATTTTCACAGTGTGATGCTGCCACCTCCATGCTTCACAGTTGGGTTGGTGTGTTTTTGATAATGTGCGGTGTACAAGCATGACCTATAGCCTGAAGGCCAAAATGCTCAAGTTTAGACTCAGCAGATCACAGAACCTTCTTCTAGCAGACTTCAGATTCTCCCATGGCAAACCCTAGCCAAGATGTTATGTCCGTTTTTTCACTCCCATATAACTGCGACCACAGGCAACAGCGGTTATCTGCGCAGTTTCTCCAATCTGAAACATTCTAGATTGTAACTCCTACAGAGTTTTCATAGTTCTCTTGGTGGTCTCCCTCAGTAGCGGCCTTCTTGCTGACTCACTCAGTTTTTGTGGACGGCCTGCTCTAAGATTTCCAGCTGTGCCATACTCTACAGGAACGCTACAGGATATTGAATGAGTTGGATATATCTCCTGACATGCATTTTAATCACCTTTTCATGGTGTTGCCTACAGTGTTGTTTTGTCTTCATTGAGTAGGTGAAGCCACCAAACCACCTCCCGACAAGATAAGGTGCATTGACACTACAGTCAACTGAAACCCCAAACAGGTGACTTCCATTGAACAAATTGAGTGTCTTCTAAAACCAACTGGATGAACCAGGGATGATTCAGGGGTGTCAATTCAAGGGGAAGAATAGTTTTGCAATCACTTACCTTGTGCTTTATGTTCATAATGAATTTAAATCACTTTCCAGAGATCTGTTTTAACTTTGACATTTGACAGGTGTTTTTGTGTTGATTAGTGTAAAAAATAACATTAAATCCATTGTGATTCAACAATGAGATGTCTGTATGGATGTAGTGAAAAGTCAAGCAAAATGATTACATCTTGCCTGAAGAAGGGGTCTGAGTTGCCTCGCAAGCTTGCATATTGTAATCTTTTTAGTTACCCAATAAAAGGTGTCATTTTGCTTGACTTCTCACAACAATAAAATGGGAAAACTTCAAAGGGGGAGAAAACATTTTATAGGAAGTGCAGTAAGAGTGTAAAAACTCTTTGAGCTCATCACCTCACCTCTGATTTATGTGGTTTACTCTGCTAATAGTCTTCTCGTTTTGTAGAAGCAGACAGTTGCTGGTGTAACCCTGCCCTACACACAGGTGAAAGATTAATCATCTTAAGAGTCTCAGCCAGAAAGGAATACTTGACTGACATTACTAGACATGGAAACAGTGATAAAACACTTAATGTTACTGTCAAAAGGGGGCTTTGTTAAACACCGCAATGAATAAATGTTTAACGACAAGTCTGCACGTCTCTCTTCTGAGGGTAGCCCATCCAAGTCACATACATGACTCCAGGCAGCAACTGTGAACGGATCAGGCGCAGTCACATCTAACTTTAGAAATCTGTCAAAGCCGTAGGGATAGCAGCGTAGCTGCAAGCAGATGGCCACACAACCATGTGTGGGTTGAGGGGTCCAAACTAATCTAAGTACTGCTGCATGTACATGCGAGGAAGACGCTATAGAAGCCATTGGGCAATTTGTTCTTGTGCGGTTAGAACCGGTGAAGCCCAGCTGGCCTAACTTATAATTAAATAGTTTAGTGTGTTTCATTAGGCCAATGTCCAAGCCAATCTAAATGCCATGTGATTAAGGAGGACACATTCTTTTCAGATTAGCTGCACTCTAAGGAGATGTTTTTGCAGATGTGCTACTGGAAGAAAATCTGTAAATCCATCTGGGTCTGAGCCAAATATCTAATATGTCATCAGCGTATCTCTGCCAGCACCTGATTGCAACATAAATCTTTCTCAGGCAGAATACTTAAAAGAACACAAAAAACGTTGCACAAGTGATGATGGATTGTCTCTCCCGAGTGAATGTTACCACAACACCTTATTACAAATATCCAATTTTATTTTCTTTTCCTCACTTTCAATTAAACATGCCAGGAAATTTGAAGAAACATTCAATAGCGGGGCTTTTCAAACCATTTCTAAGTAGTCTGAATGTGATTTTAATGTTGTTGTTTTTTTTAATTAACCAAAATGGAAAATATTTGTCAAAATATACAAAATTATTTTCTCAGTTCATTGTGTTAATAGCATAATTAAAAGAGAACGGTGGAGTAAGAAATTGAGACTAGAAATGGGACTTACGCTCAGTATGCTGCACGTGCTGTCTGCTCTGACACACTGACTTGGCTCTCAACTCCTAAAGGAGTCTCACATGCCTCGTGTTTAAGGGGATGAATTCTGCGATCATTGTAGATTTTGCACATTCTCTCCAAGTCTGCAGGTTTTTCTACAGGTTTTTACTTCAGTGTTTCTCAAGTACTGGGTCATTAGCTTCAGAATCAGAATTCACTTTTTTGGCCAAGTATACTAATGTGTAGTAGGAATTCATCTTGATGGTATTGGCGCAACTTACAAGGACAACACAGAATACAAAAGATATGTATAAAATAATAAAATATGAGGCAGCATACTTGGGCAACACAAAAAACAAAGAGATAAAGTAGAATTTAAACAGTTTAGGTGATGTGTTGTTTTAGCTTTCACTGCATGAAGATGTGAGTCGGAGGGAAGTCTTTGGAACAGGTGATACCATAGGTGGGTCAGATCAGCGATGATCTTTTCAGCCCTCTAAATTACGCTGGACTCATATAGGACTTTAATGTGTGGTAAGTCCTTTCACAGACTTTGATGATGCACTCCAGATAGGCCTTAGCGTGAACAGAGGGAGTGCCCAACCAGACAGTTATACTGTAGATGAGGTCAGGATGGACTCGATGATGGCTGTGCAGAATTGGACCAATATTACTTGAGGTAGATTGAGTTTTCTCAGCTGACACAAAAGAACATTCTCGGATGGGCTTTCTTTATAATCCATGTGATGTTATTGTCCCACTTAAGATTTTGTGATAACACAGTGCCCAGAAACTTAAATTACTCTGTCGTCCCAATGGCTGAGCCATTGATACAATACAATACAATACAGTTTATTTTTGTATAGCCCAAAATCACACAGGAAGTACCGCAATGGGCCTTTTGCCTTTTGACAGCCCCCCAGCCTTGACTCTCTGAGAAGACAAGGAAAAACTCCCAATAAAAACCTTGTAGGGAAAAATGGAAGAAACCTCGGAAAGGCAGTTCAAAGAGATCCCTTTCCAGGTAGGTTGGGCGTGCAGTGGGTGTCAAAAGTAGGGGGTCAATACAATACAATATACAGAACAGAACAATTCCTTAAGACAGCATAATAATAAAAATTTTAGAAGTACGGTTTAACAGTAGATGATATGACATAATTAGGTTTGGATATTTTTAGAGTCCTGGAGACCTCATCCATCTAGCTGCCTCCCTATTTGGCCATGCCACGGCTGAAACGTTGCTCCGATGAAAGGACCCCTCTTTCCCATGATTCCTGTGATCCTCCATCAGGGATGACTTTACCATAGGCAGGCAAACAACTTGGCAGGTGGGCCGTGGCACCAATTGCCACATTTGGGTACCGAGAAAAGAAACAGAATAGGTGAGGGTTAGTATTCAAATATAATTATCATGTTACTTATGTTATAGTGCTAATGACTAACAACAGAGATGCAGTATGTACAGTTAATCAGCAGCTCTAGTCAGGATATGCTAAACTGAAGTAGTGAGTCTTCAGCCGGGATTTAAAGGCTGAGACTGAAGGGGCATCTCTTATGGAAGCAGGAAGACCATTCCACAGTTTAGGGGCCCTGTAACTAAAAGCTCGACCTCCCACTGTTATTTTATTAATCCTTGGAATCCTAAGCAGACCGGCATCTTGAGATCTTAATGTGCTCAGGTTTGTAAGTCATGATAAGTTCAGACAAGTAAGCGGACCTTGGCCATTTAATGCTTTATATGTTAAAAGGAGGATTTTGAAATCTGCCCTAAACTTAACTGGGAGCCAGTGTAAAGATTTAAGAACTGGAGTTATGTGTTCATATTTTCTTGTTCTTGTAATAATTCTTGCAGCTGCATTTTGGATTAACTGGAGGCTGTATAGAGAACAGTTTGAACAGCCAGTGAACACCGCATTGCAGTAGTCAATCCTACTAGAGATAAATGCATGAATTAATTTCTCACAATCCTGTTTATTTAGAAAGCGCCTTAATTTCCTAACATTTTTAAGATGGAAAAACATGTTTTGGACGACTTTGTAATATGCTTTAAATGACATGGTAGAGTCAAAGATAACTCCTAGATTGCGGGCTGATTCAGTAAAATTAATTGGGATTCCAACTGAGTTAAATGACACAAAATATTGCTGTGATCAGCGTCATTCCCTCCAACAATTAACATCTCTGTTTTATCTGTATTTAAAGACAAGTAGTTCTCATTCATCCATTCCTTTAATTCACTAACACAACTAATTAAAGACAACATCGGAGAAACTTCATTTGATTTAAATGAAAGGTATAACTGGGTGTCATCTGCATACGAGTGAAAATTAACATTATGTTTCCTAATGAGAGATCCCAGTGGAAGCATGTAAAGTGAAAACAGTAAAGGTCCCAGTACTGAGCCCTGGGACACCATATTGAACTTCTGTGTATAATGATGGAGTACTGTCTGCACATTTCTGTACATACTGGAATCGATTTGATAAATAAGAACTGAACCAAGCGAGCACGGGCCTGTAAGCCCAACATCGTTTTCTAGCCTGTGCAGTAAAATAGAATGGTCAATGGTGTCAAATGCTGCACTTAAGTCCAACAACATAATTACAGTGGAATTTCCTTCATCAGAGGATATCAGAATGTCATTTACAACCCGTGTTAGTGCCGTTTCTGTACTATGACCAGTGCGAAAGCCAGACTGGAATTTCTCAAATAAATTGTAATGCGTAAGGTGTGACTGAAGCTGACTGGCGACTACTTTTCTAGTATTTTAGAGAGAAATGGTAAATTTGAAATAGGCCTATAGTTGTTTAGTATGTGTGGGTCTAGGTCTGACTTTTTAAGTAAAGGTTTAATGACTGACACTTTTAGTGCATCAGGTACGTGCCATGCAGTAATGAACTATTGATAACGGTTAGAATAGGCTGCAAGAACATCCATTGCACTTTTACTAGTTTTGTTGGCACTGGATCTAGGGAACAAGTAGTGGGCTTCATTTTAGTAATTAAAGTTAAGACTTCCTGGTGAGTTACAGGATTAAAATTACTAAAGTGCTGAATGCAATGTACGACAGGGTCTGCTAAGCTAGTATTTGGTTTGTACTGTGATGCTGAGATCTGGGATCTTATATTTTTAATTTTCTCTTTGAAGAAGTTCATAAAGTCTGTACTGCTAATATCTGATGGTATTTTGCACTGTTGATCTGAATTCCCATTTGTTAATTTAGCCACTGCTCTAAAAAGTACCCTAGGATTTTTATTATTGGTATCTATTAATGTAGAATAGTATTCTGAGCGAGCTTTAAAGAGGGCTTTTTTATATTTATTTACACTCTCTGTCCATGCAATTTGAAATACATGTAGCTTTGTTGTTCTCCATCTGCTCCAGTTTTCAACACTCTAATTTAAGAGCTCGAGTATTTTAATTAAACCAGGGAGAGTTTCTATGTGCTTTGATCATTTTTGTTTTTAGGGGAGCCACTGTGTCCAGAGCATCTCTCAAGGTCACATTATAATGTGATATTAGCTGATCTAAATTGTTTTCCACGTTTACATTTGATGTTAACTGATCTAAATGGTTTTCCACAATTACACTCGACTTACTCAAGGTATCTATAAATTTTGAAGCAGAATTACAATCTAGATGTCGCACTGTCTTTGTTTTAATCTGCAGCAAGTGATAGGCGAGCAGGTGACCATCTCCTTAAATCTATAATCATCCCCTGAGCTTTCTGAATGTAAAGGTCTAAATTATGATGGCTACACTACAATGTCAGATTTCCCACCTTTTCTCTGTATTTCTGCTCATCACTGTTTGAAATGAGGCCTATTAGTGTGATACCATCCACAAATTTAAGAAGTTTAACAGACAGATCACCAGAGGTACAGTCTTTTGTATCAAGTGAGAAATGTAATGGGGGAAAGACACATCCATGCGAAGCACCAGTACTGGGTGTTAATGGGTCAGACATGTGTGCCCAACCGCACAAGGTGCTTCCTGTCTGTAAGAAAGTCTGCAGCCCAATGGCAGATTGAACTGGGCAGGTTTAACTGGGTGAGTTTCTTATCTAGGAACTCTGGGAAAGCAGAATTAAAGTCTACAAACATCATCCTCACATATGCTCCTGGCTTATTACGATGTTGGTAAATATGAAGTAAAGCTCTGACCTAAAGTCACTGGTCACTTACAGACCAGTTGGCTCTGTGTGCAAACTGAAATGGGTCCAGGAAGTGTTTGGTAGCATTCTTGAGATGCTGTATATACTCGCCTATAAGTCGGGTCTTGAAACCCAATCATAAAATCAAACCCCGACTTATACACCCATTCAAAAATACGACACTTCATTGTTTAACTTTTTTTACACCTTCTTGCTTCAGGGTGGCATGGTGGCGCAGTGGGTAGCGCTGCTGCCTCTTAGTTAGGACACCCACGCTCGCTTCCCGGGTCCTCCCTGCGTGGAGTTTGCATGTTTTTCCCGTGTCCAAAGACATTCAGGTTAGGAACATTGGCAATCCTGCCCGGGGTTTGTTTCCTGCCTTGCACCCTGTGTTGGCTGGGATTGGCTCCAGCAGACCTCCCTGACCCTGTAGTTAGGATATAGCGGGTTGGATAATTGATGGATAAATCTTCTTCATTCTCACACCAGTTTCTCAAACACATCGGATTTTGTTGCAGCATCACAGTTACCAATTTCTTTCGCCACTTCAACGACTTTCAATTTAAAACCAGCTTCATATATTCCTCTGGTCAAATGCTCCATCGTAGATAAGGGATGCCCTTACGATAAAGGTGTATGAGGGTGTGAGATACAAAAAACACACAGCAGTACAAACGTCGCTTCAGAATAGTTCAGGTATTATCGAGTGGTCATGTAGGCACAATACATAGAAAAAAAAGGCAGTTTGCTCTGTGGTTTCTTTCTCAGGTGGGCGTTAGGATATCATAATCTCTTGGATCAATAGTGTGAGTTTTCCACATTCGACTTATATGACCGACATTATAAAACACACAATAAAAATGTGGGAGAACTTAAACGTGAGTATATACTGTAATTTAAAATAAGGTGTTCAAGGTCATCATCAAGCTACTGGTCTGTAGTTATTCTGGTTGGTGAGCTTTGACCCACAAGAAAGTATCAACACGTAACTCCAGTTTCTATGTCGTTACACTGGCTCCCAGTTAAGTTTAAGGCAGATTTCAGAATCCTCATTTTAACATGGAAGCCTTAAATGTTCAAGGCCCTGTTCATTTATCAGAACTTATCATTACCTACAATCCTGAATGCACATTAAGATCTCAAGCCACCTTCTACTATAAGAGATGCCCCTTCAGTGTCATCTTTTAATTTCTGGCTGAGGACTTACTATTTCAGCTTAGTATACACGACTAGAGCTGCTGATTAGAAGTACGCACTGATTCTCTGTTGTTGGTCATAGTACTAAAATATAAGTAATACAATATTTAAAAAATGATACTAACCCTTCCTATTCGGTTTCTCTTCTCAGTATTCTCATGTGGCACTTGGTGCCATTGTTCTAATGCCAAATTACGTCTATGGAAAAGTCATCTCAGATAAAGAAGCACTGGAATCATTTTGTAGAAGGGTCCTTTAATCTGATTGGCCAGCCTAGCACTGACTTAGCTGTAGAATGGCCAATAGGGGGGAAGGCGGAGGTCTCCAGGACTCTGACGGTGTCTGCCTTGTCTCTGACTCCTTCCTTACAATCTGGCTGTGGTTCTACAACTAGCTGGTGGACAGATATTTTGTTTTTCATTTTTGTTAATTAGATTCTACTTTGTTTTTGATCTATTTGAGCAAATCTGTATCCTTATGTATGATAGTTCTTTAGTTAGTGAGTGGTTTCATCTGTACTTGCATTTTGTCTTGAGAGCTCTTAGCCTGCACTTGGTGAGTAGCACTATGAAAGAACAAAGTAGTTTGTATTGCTGTATTCTATTTCTTTGGTGGCCATGAAAGATTGTCCATCTAGCTCTGTGGAAAGGATTACTCGTGTTCTGTTTTGTATTTATCCAATTTTCTTGACACACATTGTATGCCCAACCTACCTACAAAGAGGTCTCTCTTTTTTTTCAGGGGACGGGGGCTGTCAAAAAATAGGACCTGTTTAAGCCCAATGAGGGATTCCTCATTTGATTTTGGGCTATATACAAAATAAATTGTCATTTGTTACATGAGTTGGTCGGTCGAGTAACTATTGTGTTGCCTATGATCACCTTACTGCACAATGTTTATCCCTGTTTGCTTCTGTTCATTTCACATGAAGGGCGAAACTCTGACATTCAGATATTCATGATCATTTCACCATGCTTGTTTCACAAACGACCCTCGCTTGTTGGTTGTTTATAAACTGAATAAGGGAAAACTGGGTAGCAAGACCAACAAAGTTGAGAAACATCCATCCATCCATTTTCCAACCCGTTGAATCCGAACACAGGGTCACGGGGGTCTGCTGGAGCCAATCCTAGCCAACACAGGGCACAAGGCAGGAACCAATCCCGGGCAGGGCGCCAACCCACCACAGGACAATTTAGAATCACCAATCCACCTAACTGCATGTCTTTGGACTGTGTAAGGAAACCCACACAGACGCACGGAGAACATGCAAACTTCACGTAGGGAGGCCCCAGGAAGCGAACCCGGCAGCAGCGCTACTACTGTGCCACCGTGCCGCCCAGGTCGAGAAACATTGCTTTAAATTTATTAGTAGCTCTGAATTGACCCTGTATGACTGAGTGGGCACTTGATGAACTGGCTGTAAGTCCAGGGGGATTCTCACATTACATCTAATGGTAACAGTAAAGAAAACACAAAGACAGGTTGAAGTGATGGGGTACCAGCCTGTTAAAACTCTGTTTAATAGGCAAATCTATTAGATGATGAAACATAAAATGGATGCTTTAAGTGCTCCCACATGATCCCGGTTCTTCAAATGAATGATGACATCAAGGTTCACTCGTGTTTAAATATAACCCAGGACGGAAGGCGCAGAGCTTCTGGCCTGGTCGTAGAAGTGACGTAAATAGTCTTCTACCAATAGCCATCTGGTCCGTGGGTGAAAGTAAAGAAGAGGTAAGTGGCACCTCTGGGGGAGTATTTTCCGAATTCTGAGATCCTTGAAAGCACCACCTAAGAATGAATGCCTGACAGCGTATCATGATTATGATTTGGATTAAGCGAATTTGAGAATGTTATGTTTTATTACTTGGTCTCTGTGAGGCTGAATCTATACTCATAAAAGGCAAAGCCCTCACTGACTTATCACTAATTCTCCCAATTTCCATATAGGTGGGAAGCTAAAATTTTGCTTGCTCATTCCTTGCAGTATATTTACAAAAGTTAGGTATGTTTCATGTCCTACTGAAAAACCCAAGGGGGGGAAACAGGTGTACCCTCTAAACTGTAGATATAGATAGGAGAAACCCGTCCTCACTATTTCTGTGACTTCCAATATATGTAGGAAGCCCAAATTTCCCAAACTCATCTTTCACACTGTACTTACAAAAGTTAAATATGTTTCATTTTACGCCGTGCCCCGTAATGAACTTTCCAAAATAATGTCTTCTTTTTGGTGGTTCTCACCATTATGCCGTAAGGAACTTTCGAAACTGACCTCTCCTTTTGGCGGTTTCATTCTTTATTTCTGTTAACAGAGGATTTATTTCACAGCAGAGACGCACAAGGGCTGCCTCCAGTCCCCCTTCCTTTTTCCGCACGACCGCTGTCCGCGCACTCACTACGTTGTTGGCTCCCTGCCTATATACTGTACATTAACGACATCCTGCGCTTATGTGCCTCCTCACTCGCATCCTTACTTTCCTCAGCTGTTCGTTGTGCTCACTGGTCCCTTCTTCTTTACTCTACTGCTTCAAGGGTGGAAGGACTGCTCATTCTTCTTTCAGGCTACCTCTAAACCTCACCATTACTGATTCTCCCTTGTGTAACATATCCAAGCAGACCACCATGTCGCAAGTGCCGCGCAATTGTAAGCTCATTGTATGGGATGAATGCACTATGACACAGAGCAGGTGTTGAGGCTTTAGACAGGACCTTACAAGACATCAGAAACACGACAAAAAAGACGGGAGGCTTGACAGCCTTGCTGGCTGGAGACTTCCGGCAGACCTTGCCAGTTGTCCCAAGAGGAACATGTGCCAATGAAATTAAAGCATGTCTGAAGTCTTCATACCTAATGCCTAAGACCAACGTTCTTACCTTAAGAAAAAACATGAAGGTTTACTTGAACTGCGACAAAAAAGCGGGAGAGTTCGCTGCTCTCCTCATCAAAATAGATGATGGCAATTTAATTGAACAGAATTGTAAAATCAATGTTCTTAAAATCTCTGTCTCCTGGTGAATACATTACAAACCCTTATTGAAAATGTTTACTCCAACCTACGAAATCTGCATGAAAAGGACGTCTCTTGGTTGAGGGATAGAGCTATTCTAACAACCCACTGAATTAAAGCTGAAAGTCTGCACTTCAACTGCATCTGAGTTGTTTCATTTAAAATTCATTGTGGTAATTTACAGAACCAAAATTAGAAAAAAGTTGTCTCTGTCCAAATATTTATGGACATAACTGTAGATCTTCTGGTCAGTTGTTTCTTGTTGTCCCTCGTACTAAGTGTAAAACTAAGAGGGTCAGAGCATTTGCAGCTGCTGCCCCTCGCCTGTGGAACTCTCTACCTCATTACATAAAGGAGTTGTGTACAATTGAAATGTTCAAAACAAGATTAATGACTCATTTCTATTCACTTGCATTCCGTGACCTTCAATAATACTGATGGTTTTCTCATTATGATTATATATCATTACTTCTATTTATTATTTATTTTATTTATGTTCATATATTTTATAGAGATCCTTACATCCTAAAAATTTGCATTTCTCATACACAACATTTATAATCATAAATTAAACTGTTTACAATCATCAAATTCACTCTCAATGTTAAAATAAACCTACGACAATTACATTGACAATCATGTTACGTTATTTTTAAAATGTTTCCTTTTCTTTTTCATAACTTCTTTAACACACTATTTCTCCGCTGTGAAGTGCGGGTATTTTGCTAGTAAATAATAAAACTGGTGGGCTTCATAGATGTTGATTTCTTAGTGCCAAAAAGTCCAATGATGGGACTCCTTCTAATAGGAGCAACATGCAGACAGTAAGTGCCTCAGCATAAAACTGCACTGATGACAATGAATATGTAGATGGATACATGTTATGATTACTCTGACTCCAGTGAATAACTCCAATACACGAGCACAGTCAGATTGATCTGTATGGTGGACTCCTCCAAAGTGGAAGGACCAGAGGAGAGAGTATGCTTAGGGCATTATCTCCACTGGATCACTAGGTGGGAGTTGCAGTTTAGTGGCTCTGTCCTGTTGGGTTCTGGAGGTGCCACCAGGGGTTACTGCAGGGACTCCTGAGTCTTATGTCATTGTGCTTCTATCTTACCTGGAAGTGCTTCTGGACCAATCCTGCAGGACACCTGAAGTACTCCCAGGGATTACATAAAAGGGGCCTGCTGCCACTGCTCCGAGAGCCGGACTCGGGAGGAAGGTGACAAAGCTTGCTGGAGTAGGACTGGAGGTGGAAAGAGAGACAAGGGAAGAAAGAGAAGAAGAGTGCTGTATATTTGTGCTTATTTACTATGCTTTCGTACTGTGCTGTGGGAAACGATTGAAAAGTGTTTCCCATGAAATAAAAACTGTGTGCTGTGCAAAAGACTTGTGCCTGTGTCTGTTTGTGTCAGGTTTGGGGAGCTGGTGTACCCCCTGCAGGCCACATCAGGTAGTCCATGATGATCATATCATTCTCTATGAATATGGGGCTGCAACCTTCCCATGACGGTAAGTGGCTGTACAATGGCCCCTAAGACAGCTGGACAGTCTGTGAAGGGGACTGAATACTTTTGAATCCATTGTAAACATATTTATTTCTTAAGCATCTATAAAAGCTACATTTCCTTTTGGGGCTAATAAAGTCTATCTATCTATCTATCTATCTATCTATCTATCTATCTATCTATCTATCTATCTTTATCAAATTATTACAGACGATGCCTAAGATTGAGATGCAATATTAATGAATTTTCCAGCTTGTGGATAAGTACACATATGCATTCTGGCAGAGGTGGTCTCGATTGACCTGAGAGGAGAGTGGGCAGAAAGGGAGTGATGGGTCAGATGTGATCAGTGTTAGAGTACTGCTATTAATCATACCTTGTGTCTGGTAATTAATCTATTCATTTATCACAAATATATTTTTCAGTTTCCTTAAATGATTTCGTTTTTTGACTATTATTTTGTTATATAGACATACTGCATGCCGTCAAGATAGACACTACAGCTTTGAGCTACTTCAGTAGGCTCTGACAATGAATAGATGGATACATTTGGATGACCATGCAGCACAAGAAGTCCAGACTCCCATTTTGTTTATACAACGTAAGTGGAAACAGCCATACAAATTCTGCATAGCTTGGAAGAATATCTCATACAAATAATGATGCATTATGGTTTGCTTTTGTCACCTAAGATAAATGTGTCTCTGAAATAAAAAGAATAATAATATCCCAATATTTATGTTACACATAATTTAGGCACACATTTATCAAGCTCACATATAATAACTGAAGAAAATAAATCTTGGAGGCCAATTCTTGATAGCTACTGTAATTTCACTTGCAGCACTGCAAGGAATATGCGGCCAACAAACAGTCATCATGCACAACGTCAGAATAACAAAATGCTCCCACTTACTCATCCATTACGGAGCCCACACATTCCACATCCAGGAATCAGTACTGCAGTCTCTTTTACTTTTACTGGGCCAATTTTGAGTTCCCAACATGCTCACCTTTAAGTGGAACACCACATTTTCTTAAAAACTGTGAGCCAAAAGGGCTATGAATGGCAGTGTAATAAAAGACAAAGGGCTACAAAGTTAAACAAGGAAGGTGATGTGCTTAGTTAGCTTTGCTGTCTTTGCTCTCTACAAGTCTGTCCCTAAGTCTGTCAGTCACATTCAAATGTGGTGTCAGGGATGCCACGGGCCATGACCCGGCCGGGACGCCATGAGGGACCGGATGTGGGTCTGTGCCCACCCTGGATCATGTGGGGGTCGCCTTCCTGGTTGCTTTGGGGGCCACGGGTACAGGGCATGGAAGCTCCACCCTGTAGGGGCCCGTGGTCACCGCCAGGAGGCGCCCCAATGCCTTGGGGACCTGTTACCCCCGCACTTCCGCCACACCAGGAAGTGCTGGGGGGAAGAATTAGGATGGTGCCCAGAGAGCTGCCGGGAGGACAGCCGGCACTTCCGCCATGCTGGGGCGTGGCCAGAAAAGGAATGCCGGGAACACCTGGGGCTCATCCGGGGACTGTTTAAAAGGGGCCGTCCCCCTTCATTCGAGGCTGGAGTCGGGAGGAGGAAGGACGAAGCTCAGGAGAGCTGTGGAGGCGGCCCGAAGAAAGGCATTGTGGCCAGGACTGTGATTGAGGTATGTGCACGTGACTGGGGTCTGAGTGACCAATGAACTGGGGTCTTTGTGACTTTTGTTTGTAAATATTGTAGAATAAACGTGTGGTGGTTTGATGAACAACATGTCCGCCTGTCTGTGTCCGGGCCAGGTTCACAGTGGCTTAACTTTAGTTGCCGTTCATTTCTCTATACTCGTCATTGTAATATCTAGGGAATCCTTATCGTAAGAGTGCACAAAGTGACACAATTCTCCCTGGGATAATAAACTAACCTAACTTGAAAATGGCAAACAGATGTACTTACGATAAGATCTTCCAGAAGATCTGGAGTGCCTCAGGTTGGAAAGATTTTCTAATATATTAAAAGAATCAAGTATAATAAATATGTTTTGAAATTTTTCAGGAAAGGAAGACTGAAGTTTTGAAGTAAGATTGTAAGATTGTTATAATCACTAACAACAGCATAACTAGAATTTGATGGACCCTAGTGCAAAAAAAAAGGCCTCTTTCAAGTGGAATTAAATTAAATCCAATCAAAAACCAGCCAACAGGAATGAGATAAGCCTACCAAATAAGCTACACCCAGCTGCCATATCATGTCCACTAAAGAAGAGGTCATCCAACTGAAGCTAAACATGTTTGGGCCTGGCCAGTACTTGGATGGGAGACCAACCAGGGCAGCTGGGGTTACTGTGGGAAGAGGTGCTGGTGAGGCCAGCAGGGGGTGCTTATCCTCTGGTCTGGACGTGGAACCCAATGCCCCAGTGCAGTGACAGAGATAGAGTACTGGAAACATTGGCTCTGTCCTTCAGATGAGATGTAAGACTGAGCTCATGAATCTCTGTGGTCATAAAATCTTTGGGCATGCTTCATAAAGAGTAGAGAGTTTCCTGATGTTGTGGCTAAATTCCCCACTTCAGTCTGGTCTTTCTAGCCCCATAATGCAATTTATTTTTGTATAGCCCAAAGTCACACAAGAAGTGCCGCAATGGGGTTTAACAGGCCCTGCCTTTTGACAGCTCCCCAGCCTTGACTCTCTAAGAAGACAAGGAAAACCTCCCAAAAAAAACCTTGTAGGGAAAAAAATGGAAGAAACCTTGGGAAAGGCAGGTCAAAGAGAAACCCTCTTTCCAGGTAGGTTGGCCGTGCAGTGGGTGTCAAAAAGAAGGAGGTCAATATAATACAATACACAGAAGGGAGCACAAGTAATCCTCAATACAATATAATAGTGCAATAAGAATATTACAAATACAGAGCAGAATTCAACAGTAGATGATATCACATAATATGATTTGGATTTGTTCAGAGTCCTGGAGGCCTCAGCCATCAAGCTGCCTCCCCCTATTGGCCATTCCACAGCTGAGTCAGTGTTGGGCCTGCGAATCTGATAATAGGACCCCTCTACCCGACGATTCCTGTGATCCTCCATCAGGGATGACTTTACCTTAGGCAGGCAAAACAACTTGGCAGTAGGGCAGTGGCACCAAGTGTCACATTTGAGTACCGAGAAGAGAAGCAGAACAGGTGAGGGTTAGTAACAAATTATAACTTATGTTTTAGTAATTATTACTAACAACAGAGATGCAGTATGTACAGTTAATCAGCAGCTCTAGTCAGGGTATGCTAAACTGAAGCAGTGAGTCTTCAGCCAGGATTTAAAAGCTGAGACTAAAGGGGCATCTTTTATAGTAGCAGGCATACCATTCCACAGTTTAGGGGCCCTGTAACTAAAAGCTCGACCTCCCACTGTTATTTTATTAATTCTTGGAATCATAAGCAGACTGGCATCTTGAGATATTAATGTGTGCTCTGGTTTGTAAGTCATGATAAGTTCAGACAAGTAAGCTGGACACTGGCCATTTAATGCTTTTTATCTTAAAAGGAGGAATTTGAAATCTGCCCTAAACTTAACCGAGAGCCAGTGTAAGGATTTAAGAACTGGAGTTATGTGTTTGTATTTTCTTGTTCTTATAATAATTCTTGCAGTAGCAAGCAGTCTCCAATGAGAGCCACAAAGCAGGCCAGGACACTCACCAGCCTGTCCAGATAACATCTGCCATCTACCACTTGAAGGCTTCAGCCTGCATATGCCTAAAAATGAGAGGCTGGCTTTAAAAGTTCAAAATGCAATAAAAGTCCCAACATATATAAAAATACCCCACAAGGGAGAGGGAAACCATAAACCTCCAGTAAAGTATCAGTATAAATAAGGAATGTATTGAATAAAGAAGAAGAAAAAACAAGAAAATGGCAAAAATAGAAAGCAAAGTGGATGAATGAAAAAGTCAGTCCTAAACAAACAAGTCCCAATACTTTGTTCAAACTCAGAAATCCAATTGCAGAAGTGAAAAGGCCACAATAACCAGAAGGTCATAAGCGGACAGTACTCACAATTTGAAAACTCCAGCAAAATCAATGAACCACTGCTGGATTTTCTCACCTCAGTTATAAAGGAAGGACTCAGCAGCAGTGATGTCATGGTGGCCCTGCCACCATAAGACCATAAGATACACAAATAATAAATATTTAATAATAAATGAATATAACAATTCTAAGAAAAAATACATAATAACACAAACCATTAGAAAAATAACAAAAAACAATAAAAAATAACAAGTAAACATAAGCCAGGGAGCAAACACTGGCTTCAACATAGAAAGTTGTGACCACTAGCGGGCACTCATAAAACCATGACATAGGATTCTGAAATATTTTTTTCAAAAGAGAGATCCTGGATTGTTCATTTATCAAAGAAATATACTTCATCTGTGACTCCTGTTACTTCTGCTTCCCCCACCTAGACATACCAGGAACGTCCCGTCTAGCCTTGGAGTTTTTGCCATGGATGGTAAAGTTTGGGGAACTTCTGTCCTTCACGGTTCATCATTTTTACATCACATCTTCCTTAAAGAGATACTCCTTCAGTGTGGCATGGTGCCTTTCAAAGCGTCTGGAGTCTTTGGCTCACACGCCAGGATGTCTCTAGCTGTATGTTTTATGAATTATTGCACTTTAATTTTGTTATATGCAAGTTTTTGATCTTGTTTTGGGTTTTATTATATCCTAGGCCTGGATTTCATAAATTATAGGCAATTTGGATTGAGGACATGATGGTTCACCGCATGATTCTGTAGTGAAATTAGTTGAGTTGATCCAAGCTCGCATTCTGTGATGAGTGATACACTGCTCTCTAATCTCGGTACTATTTATTGTGATAGTATGCTAAACAATGCTGTTGACACATCACATGGAGCTTTCATTTCTATGGCATGAAAATATAAAGAGTATTCCCAATGACACCACCTACAACTCTGTCAACCAATGAAAGAATCACACTCAGATGACTGCCAAGCAAAGACTTGAATAAGAAAGGAGGAGAAAGGAGAGAATGACAGACGAACTTGTGAAATGAAGGGAAAGCAATGCTGCTTTGAAATGTCAAAATGAAAATAATGGCTGTGACACAAGAAGGTCATGTTTTTTGGGGTGTTATGAAGGGTGAGTGAATTTAGTTGGGGTATAAATATTGTAATCTAAAAGCAGTTTCATTGTCCATGGACAAGTGGTTGGTCCTTCACCAGGTGTTCACTGTTACGTCATACATTGAAACCAGGTCTATAGCTGCAAATAGTTTAACGTTCCTTGGTGAAGAAGAATTCCTTCTTTTCACACTGAGTTAAAGGGGTTCAAGAAATTTCAGTCTACTGGTAGTGTGAAGGTCATGTTTGTTGGAAAACTAAGAAGTACAAGAATACCAAGAAAAATATCAAAAAGGTGACACAGGCTGTAGACCTTCAGCATATAAAATACAAACTGTGTATACATTTTTTAGGAATAATTGAACTACTTTTTTATTTGGTTTATTGAAATGTTAAATGATAAGTGAAGTATGTTAAACTATCTGCAAACTCATGCAAAAAAAATTAGTAAATGAAATAATCGTATTTAAGAAAAAGTAAATAAACTGCATGGATTATTAATTTTTTTACTGCTTCACTCCTTATCCGGTACCATGAGTCAAATGACTAAGTTAAGTGACTTTTCATACCACAGGAAGTCGTTGACTTATGACCTATGTGTCTTACAACCAATATGGAGTCTCACGACAATTTTCACCATGCCAACTCACTATGCCATGACTTATTCATCTCAATCTCAGTTTATTACCAGCAGCGGTTTATACTATGTACGGTTACATTTGTCTTACAATGACAGGAAAAAAGGCAATTGATCTCGATTCAACAATGAAGGTGATCAAGCAGTATGATGTAGAAAAGAAAGCGAATGCAATCACATGTGACTTTAAGTTATCCCATTGTAACCAGTGTTTATCATATGCGCTATACTGGCACATGGTGGCTTTACATCCGGTTAACCTCCAAAGCTTCAGCATTGTGACCCATGATGCACCACTTCCTGTGAACCACCACGAAGGAGTAATAAAACCACACTAAACTCCTTTATCTGTTAATGTTTATTATTAACACGCTGAAATGTTCTAAACAGAAAACAGTAAAATTCCCTCTCTCACAGTTAACACAATGAACACTAGGAGATGCTCCTACTGAAGATGTAACATAACACACAAAGAAAGGATTTGTGAAGTAGTTCTGCACCCATGTGAGCAATAGTAATAACAAAACAAAATAAAATAAAAAAATCTCTCTATTATATCAAAAAATCTTGGGACGAGAGGAGACATTTTCAGAGAAATAATTTCACGTCACAGAAAACGAGACTTTGTGCCAAGAGATGAATTGAAAACCTAACAAGTCCAAGTGGGGGCAGAAATAAAGACAAACAGTAGAAGAAGAAATAACAAAGAGTAGATGACAAAGTAGAAAGTCGTAAAAAGAGGTTCAAAAACGGTGGCATGATACACATGAAGAGCAGGTTAGAGATTATGAAAGTACTAAAATTCGAAAGTCTCAAAAAACTGATAGTAAAGATCGCAATAGCGCTAACAAACAGAAATTACTACTTGGTGAAATAACGGAAATCGAATATATGGATATAGGTGAAATGACAGAGCTACTACAAGTTTAATTTAAAAAAAAAACACAATTCGGTCAGGTTTATATTTATGATCATGGAGAAGCAATGCAACATTGTATCGAAAGAGTTAGATGATCAGACGTATTAGAATTTCTACAGCCAATAACAGATACCTTCGGTGGGTTGGCACCCTGCTCAGGATTGGTTCCTGCCTTGTGCCCTGTGTTGGCTGGGATTGGCTCCGGCAGACCCCCGTGACCCTGTATTCGGATTCAGCGGGTTAGAAAATGGATGGATGGATAACAGATACAAATCCATACATCCAAAAGTATCGCACTTTACACAAAATTTATCTGAAAAACATGGACAAAGAATTTTTTTTGCATTTCTATATGAATCTGAAAGATCATGCTCACATACATAATAAACCAACATGTGACAAATTGTCAGCAATAATAGTTTCGAAAGACAGAGATATCAAAGACAGAGTTCATATTCGTGTTTAAACAAAAGCACAGCACGATTCGTCGCAAGCGGCAGATCCGGGAAATGACCAGTGCGTAGGGTCTGCACGGGGGTTGGCGAGCGAAGGGAGCAGGGGGCAGAGCTCTCTAGTAATTTACAAAAAAAAAATGATTGAAAATCTACAGAAGGTACTAATGATGATGAAAATGGATATAAAACAAACAATATGATGTAAGGGACGTACTATACAGTACTATACAGTACTATACATAGAGTCAGGTTTGAATACATATCCCAGTATATATTACAATTGGCTTACGACTTGTCTGTCAAAACCAAACGTGGTCGTACGTCAGCGACGTTTTAAAAATCCTCACATCCTTGTGGTGCCACCCAGCTTTACTGAAGCATACCCCAAGCATACACTGATAGAGCTGTACCTCCACGTGCAATGCTTGTCTTCTGTTGAATGATAATTATTGTTTCATTAACAATACATTTGCTTTCCACTTTTTTATTTTAGTAGTTTTCATATGAGACATATACAGTACTTTTATAATATAATATATTTTATAATACAACAGTAATATACAATTACAGTTTTTTATATATGGCCATTGTTATTAGTTGGTTCCGATGTCATTATGATGAAAATCCCCTTGTTGCGTCCCAGTATGGTATCAATTTTCTTATTTATTTGGGGTTCTCAGATTAAAAAGTCTAAGACCCCCCGACTATGAATCTGATGTTAATTAGGTGATTGGTGGCTTGATTCCAATTGTATTCATTTATTTTGGATGTTTTTGTAGTCGCCATCTTTGTATATTGTGCTTTTGTCACTAGGAATACATCCCATATTGTTAGGGGTGTGTCCTCAGAGGTCATGACCTTTGTTAACCACCCTATGAGTTTAACAAGTCACCAAACAGTTTACTTTCTATCCAGATTAGCAATTTCAAAAAAACAGCCCCTTTGTTCCTTTACCATTCAAATACTCTTAACTCTTCTCTGGTTATCGACTCATTCTTGTATTTTTTGACTTTGATGTTTCTTTTGCGATTTGGCTTTGATAGCAGTGCAGCTTTCTTTCCGGTTACGACTTCTTTTCTGATGAAGCTTTTTCTCCAGGATCCTTTTCAAAGGTCTTGTTAGTTTTTCCTAGCAGAATAGTATGCACTTCTGGTGCTTTCCTATCATGAGAGGATGGCAGTCTCTGAAGCATCAGGAGTTCCCAACCCTCTTGTCAGTGGTCACCCCCTGGGGAACTGGTGAGAGAAGATGAAGCGAAGCATGACGCAGCTAGAAGTGCTGAGCCACGTTCATGGGCTTTGATTTCATCTTCATTTATAGAGGCTCCTCGTGGTTTGTTCTCTTCTAATTCATGATAAACCTGGATGCTCCTGAATTTTGTCTTGTTAGTTTGCTCTCTTGCTTGGTTTGTAAAGCACCTTGTAACGGTATACCCTGTGAAAATTGAATACAGGAATAAGAACATGTAAGAATATTATGGTATGTGTTATGATTGACTGAGCTGGGCTGCTCCCTAGGCACTAGGAGCAACAATCAAGCAGTAAGACCTAACACAGCGTAAAGTTCCATCAAGTGTCTGCCCACGAACTAATGAACTAATTTTGAACTTGTGAAGTTATTAATCAAGATTACCAAAGCAGAGTCAGCAGAAGCACAGGTGCCAGCTTATCTGTAGCGATGCTCCAATCAGAGTCCACTGTGGGTTGGCGGTCCAGCTCTCCCCCATGTAGCTCCCCTCAGGTCTGGAGTCGTGAAACACACCAGCTGACAGAACAGTACATGAGTGACTTTGAGTGGCTAACTGCTGTGCACGTCCATGGCTTCAAATGGCTTCAGAGCTCATCGCAAAGGAATTCTGGAAATAAAGGATGGTGAAAATCAGGCAGCTGAAATTATCTGGTAAGACAGGCTACATTCATTGAAATGGTCTTCTTCATCTTTTCCCACTTCTTTGTTACTTGATCAGTCAGTCAGTCCGTCCTTGTCCAACCCACTATATCCTAACACAGGGAGCTAATCCCAGCCAGCACACGGTGCAAGGCATGAACAAACCCCAGGCAGGGCGCCAGCCCACCACAGGGCGTACACACACACACCAAGCACACACTCTGGACAATTTAGAATCGCCAATGCACCTAACCTGCATGTCTTTGGACCCGGAGGAAACCCACGCAGACACAGGGAGAACATGCAAACCCCACGCAGGGAGGACATGGGAAGCGAACCCGGGTCTCCTTACTGCAAGGCAGCAGCGCTACCACTGCGCCACCGTGCCTCCTGTGCTTGATCAACCTTCTCCAAACAGCTCGGTCCTGCACCTCCTCACCTGTCAAGCCCCTTTTCCTTTGGAAATGCTAAAATACAGTAATTTACATTACATTTACTTTTATTTGCTTAGCAGACACTTAATCAAATAAAGATCAGTCAGGGGGACCGTTTAGGAAGAAGTGTCACTGCATCTGGCCCTGTTGTAGTCAGAAATGGAGACCCAGCGGTCGATCATTGAGTTTATGTTTGAGAATTCTAAGCATTGCTTTCCACTTGTTTTTCACTCTATTATTGGTTTCTGCTTATTGAATTACAGTCTTGTTAGCCTTAAGTTGGCATTTAGACATTACATTATACTGCCCTTTTTTTACCTCTTGCCATTATTTGTTCTTTTTTGAACTTTAAATATTTTTTTATATATACAGGGTGTTGCAAAAACTGTTTCCACTTTTTGAACAATTATAAATACAATGTTTATTAAGACAATACGGCAACTGGTGCCTTTAATTTGAACTTGCAGCATAACAGATTCCTGCAGCAGTTGCAGTGTTCATTTAATGTACATGTTTAAGAAATGAAATTCCAAAATGACAAATATTGCGAAAAATGTGAAACATTATCAAAAAAAGGTCCCGTGAGCCAATCTGCACTCCTGCCTGGGTGTCACTGCTGAACGGACTAAACAGTCAAGCATGAGTGTGAAGTGCTTTGGGATGATGATCACCACTTGGTGTATGGTGTCATCTGCCTCGACTTTCAAAAGGCCCTTGATGCAGAGTCCTCTTGAGAGACTAATTATTAAACTGCGAGAGGCAAGGATTCGAAGGATGTCATACAAAGAGACACAGAAAACACTGAAACAAAGACAAGAACGGGCTATAGTATGATGTTACTTCAGGAACCTGCTTTGAGCTAACAGACATCACAATGAGGTCCTACGGTGATCAGCCCTCAGACCACTCAGCTTTTTAGTTTAGAGAAATGATTCACACAAACACATAATAAAAAAGTAAGCCATGCATGCCGAGGATGCCAAATTAGACAAATGCCCGTTACTGAAAATGCACTCAGAATTCAGAAATGTTTACTGTAATAAATGATGCTGCCTCAACAGGCTCAGACCCTACGTTGGAATAAACTGGGCTGAACGGACGCAAGTGACTGGTGGAACAGAGGTATGGTGGTTCAAGCCTCATCCCAGTGCTTCAGAATTATGACAGCTGAAATTTCTTTAGGGTAAGTTTCCAGGTTTATGACTTCCCACCACTTCAGCTCTCACTCTTGTCACCAAGTCCACACAGCCCAGGAACAGCACATCAGCACTCAGCTTTCCTTGGTGGAAAACCCAGCACAGGGGACAGGAGTTGTGTGATCTGCTTTACATCCGAGTTCCAGACTGCTGTCACCATCCTGCTCCACTGGCAGACTGAGGAGATCGTTCCTCCCCCACACTATGCGACTCTTCAATTCCACCCGGGGATAAACGTTAACATTATATAAAGTTATTGTCTGATATACCTGCATTTTTATCAATCTTTAACTCTTTGAGGACTGAATATTTTTTTCCAAAAAAAACAGTTTTCTAAAAATCTCACAAAGCAATGGTTTCACACAGAAATCAACATAAAATGGGTGTTGCTGCATGCTGTGGCCGCCAGTTCACCAGAAATGCAGAGGGGGTGGCCACAGCAGTTGGGGTCGCAGTGCATCACAAGCTGGTTTGTACCTCTTGTCATTGTAAGTGGGGGTCCTGCCAGGCAAACTTCATTGTAAGCGCGTCAGCTACATGAACCTGTACGGCTCTACGGTCAGCTGGGGACTGATCAGCTGATGCTGGTACCTCACATTCATTTTCAATCACTTGTATCAGAATTGGAATCCAACAAGTCAGAGTCCAATTCAGCAATAACTTGTAAAACAGAGTAGTTTGCTTTACTCATTCGCTTTGATCTCTCGCCAGATGTCAATGCTGTTTTTGCTGTTGTTTGCTCCTTGCTACTCACATGAGCGCAGGGAATTTCGGTCAAACCAATGAAGCTAACTTTCCTTCTAGCAAAGAAAGTCCAACTTAAACATGACAGAAGTTTTTGTCGTCGTTTACAGTTGATTACCACCGTCAACCCCTCCTTTTGACAAAAGTTGACATCTGCCCTGAAAGAGTTAATTTAATATATATATTGTGGAGAACGCATCCCCAAACACAGACAGACTGACACCAGGATGTCCAAAGCACACTCATTTATTTTATTTTTTCAATGCACCACAATGCCTTCTCTCACCAACTCTCTTTCCTTTCTTCTTCTTCTTCTTTCTTTTTCTTTTTTCTCTCTCTCTCTCTCAACCTCCTTCCTCCATCTCACAAGCTTCGTCTCCTTCCTCCCAACTCTGGCTCAATGTCTGGAAGGAGGTGGCCCCTTTTATCAGGACCCGGATGAGCCTCAGGTGCTCCCCTTGACGTCACTTCCAGGTGTGGCAGAAGTGTCAGGAAAGCACCTGGAAGCACTCCGGGCCTTCTTGGAATTATTTCCGGCAGCACTTCCTGGTGCTGCCATCCAGGATTCTCCAACTGTCCGGACACCCCCTGGCAGTGGCCACGTCCTCTCACGGGCATCCCAGCTCCGTCTTTATGACTCCCAAACAGACCCGGGCGGCTGCCCTCTCGTGGCCGAGGAGAAGTATTGTCCTAGTTGGGGACTGTCCAGGCGTCCCGGCCGGGCAGTGTCCCCGTACATCTGTGACAATATATATTTTTATCAGTATGCTGCTGCTGGAGTATGTGAATTTCCCCATGAGATTAATAAAGTATCTATCTATCTATCTATTATACAGTGCCTTTCACATCTATCTATCTATCTATCTATCTATCTATCTATCTATCTATCTATCTATCTATCTATCTATCTATCAGATAGTCAGCCCAATGCATGATTGATATCTCTTTGGAAGGGTATCAAAAAAGACCCAGAAAGCAGATGGGCTGTTTGCCTACATTAAATCTACCTATTGGGTGCGTGAAAGATCATTCCAGACCTTAACTCTATGAGCAAAAGAGGACTTTCTAATAGTAAATTCATAACTTTGTTTATATTCTCAGTAGGGCGGCATGGTGGTGCAGTGGGTAGCGCTGCTGCCTCACAGTTAGGAGACCCGGGTTCGCTTGCCAGGTCCACCCTGCGTGGAGTTTGCATTTTCCACCCGTCTCTGCATGAGTTTCCTCCCAAAATCCAAAGACATGAAGATTAGGTGTATTGGCGATCCTGAATTGTCCAGGGTGTGTGTGTGCGTGCCCTACAGTGGGCTGGCACCCTGGCTGGGGTTTGTTTCCTGTCTTGCGCCCTGTGTTGGCTGGGATTGGACCCTGTAGTTAGGATATAGCGGGTTGGATAATGGATGGATGGATGGATATTCTCAGTACCAGACTAAAAGAACTCAAATCTGTTTAATGGATCATTGCTCTATAAAGAAACGCTCGCCTGAAATAATGAGCTTTACGAATGGAGTTATCATCGTGTTTATCCAGTGCCCCCTAGTGGTCACAATATCTAAATACAAATGCCACATTCCCACACATTTCAATGTCCCACCCATGTTTGTAAGGGTTCATCCTTCATCTTAAAGTCATGCATGCCAGGCTGATGAGGGAAGTAAGAGGTAATGAGGGGTAAACGAGAGTGACAAGTATTAAATGGTGAATGAAGACAGTAAAGATGTGAATGAAAAATGACAGTTAAAAAATAGGATGATATATTTACCACAGTCCAGTGTTGAAGACTAGGAAGATGTCTAATAGGTAATTTAAGAGACACTTAATAAAATTAACTTTAATTTGTACAGGGTGAGTCTTGTCAACTGCTAGTGATACATGATATGGAAGTCAAATGAGGAATAATGTGTGCCTCAAAATCCGAGAAAGTGCTGTGAAGAAATTAACGGGATAAACGAAACATGACAAGTAATAACAGGAATGCTAGATGGCCAGAGATGAGCGGAGTTCAAAGGTCTTAAAATTGGACACTACTACACTCATAGTGTAGCACATGGTAGTTTTTGAGAAATGGAGACACAAACATGGTCAAAAAATCCTCTAAACAGACTTACAAATCAGATTAGGATTTTTACTGACCTGCCTAGAGATAAAGCTCACCCCAGTCAGCCCGACCCCAAACTCAACTGCACAGGTTCAAAATGGGGGGCAGACTTTTACAGTTCAAAAATATGCTTTAAATGGTCAACTCCTTGTTTTATATCCATTTTGTTAATGTTTCAGATATTTATTTATGTTGTTAATTATTTGCATTATTCCTTGATTCCGATTTCTTCTTCTCTGCGCCTTTGTTATGTGGCTTACGTCGTGCAGTTAGCTCCCCAAGAGGCACGGCCACCTGCCCTCACCACTAGAAAGGCGAGGAATTCCCACAGTTCATTTGAATGTACTAGTGAGTCGGTGGGTTTAATTGACGTTTGGCTGAGCTTGTGATTTTCTGGATTCTGTCCGTTCTCTGGATTACTGTATTAGGACTTGGTTGCGTTTAGACCTGCCATATGCAGGCATTGTATGTTTTTTGTGCTCCCAACAGATCCTTTTGTGAAATAAATCTTTTATTTTATAAAGATTCAGCCTTTGCTTTTAAATCTAGCTGGGGTTTGATGGTAAACCCTAGAGTGGGCATTATTGGAAGTGTTTTTGGAACTCACTTGTGCTTTGAACTCCATGTTCATAACATACTTTGAATGGAGAGAATAAACCTTCAAATCTGTGGCTTGAGTGACAAGTGAAATAAAGAGTTAATTTAAATAACAAAAAAAAAGTACAAAAATAGTGCAAAACAGGATAACAGGGCACAAAAACGAGGCAAAAGGAGTTTGTCTAAAAAGGCAACTTAAGGCTAGCAATTCCAAAGCATAATTCAGTAATTGAATCCAAAGAATAAGCATAAAAAAATAAAAAACAAAAAATCCAAGATGTACTTACATTATGAAAAACCCTCCATAACTTCACAATAACCCTCTGTTGGGACCAACTGCTGCACCTGAATATAGGGGCCGAGGGTGGTCTCTCAGTGGTGCAAAACAGGTGAGTAGGCCTCCAAATCCCACTTCATTGGACATCCATTCATTTATTATCCAACCCTCTACATCCCAACTACAGGGTCATGGGGGTCTGCTGGAGCCAATCCCAGCCAACACAGGGCGCAAGGCAGGAACAAATCCCTGGGCAGGGTGCCAGCGCACCACAGGGCACACACCAAGCACAATTTAGGATCGCCAATGCACCTAACCTGCATGCCTTTGGACTGTGGGAGGAAACCACACAGAGAGAACATGCAAACTCCACGCAGGGAGGACCAGGGAAGCGAACCCAGGTCTCCTAATTGTGAGGCAGCAGCACTACCCACTGCACCACCGTGCCGCCCTTCATAGGACATGTCTGTTCTCAAAATAGGACTCATCCCAAATAGCCGGGCTTCATACTCAACAGACAGGCTGGCCTCTAGGCCTGCCAGGCCCAAAATGGGGCTTAAGTCTCTTTAATATAAGTGGAGAAGAGGAAGACTGTGAAACCTCTGACCCAACATAAAGTAAAGTGAGATGTTTATATTTATAGAGTTATTCAAAAATAGAAGAAGAAGGAAGGCTGTAAAAAAGGGAGTAAAACTTAAAATTTGCTGTTATCAAGAAAATATAACTCAAAATCAAAGGACAAAACCTTAGTACAAATGCAAGTGGATCACAAAATCCAAACAAGAACAAAAACAAAAGGAGAGTGAAAAACAAAAACAAAAGAAAAAAAATACGAACTATGATGAAGCTGATGAGACCCCCTAAAGCTTCAGGTAAAGTACTGCTAGAGCTGAAACTTGAGCTGCATAATTAGGTGGACCTGCCTCCTTAGGTTCAAAATGCAGGAGACAGGGCACAACACAAGCAAAACTATATAGAAACAAAATAAGAAAGAAAGGTAGTAATTACAAATGATGATTTATTTTTAGATTATTTTTTAATTTAGTATTTTTTAATTTAGTTTCAAAAAGAGACACTGTGTTTTGGACTTTCTTGCTTAGGATAGCCTTTTAGGCAAATCCCTTGTGTGTCATTTTAACTCTTTGAGCTTTTTTTTTGCTTGTTTGCTCTTTTTTTGTGAACAAATGTCTTTTTATAGAGATTTCTATTACCTTTCTCTGTACTAGACAGGGGTTGATGGTTCTTCACTTCCTATTGGGGCATTTTTCAAATATATTAGGACATTTCAAAGTATATTTTTGAAGTTTAAGAATTAAGTACATCTTAGGCTGATGTAGGCCCATGCTAGCCACTTTAGTAGAAGTTAGGCCACCTTTGCATTCATCTGCTCTGGGTCCCAGGATTTTGCTGAAGGCTTTACACCTCTTTGGCTATTTCAGGTGAGTGAATCATGTCAAATCCCATTTGATGGCCTCACCTTATTTTGCTTCTGGTGCAACTCCCAATTACAACAGTATTGAGCTTAAATGTTTACATTTGATCTGTTAAGACCTCTTATGTTATATCACAGATGGAATCTGCAAGTTTGCCCTTAGAAAGACACTTTAACAACAACTTTTCACTATATAGGAAAGACAGCAGAAAACCGTATACCTTAAAAATGTGATTAAGGAGATGAAGGCATCAGGCACAATTGGACGTCACTAATCCAAAACGATAATAATATCAAAAAGTCAAAAGGCAACCAAACAACCAGAACCAGAAAACAGCTAGTATCACACATGTGAACCAGAGGGTCACCATCCTTCATCCACCATCACCATCCTAGTTATGTAATACCACCGTGGGCTTAAAGGGGGCACTGCTGCTAACCATTTTGTCTTCTTTTGCCTTTGGAGTATCAAGAAACCACCTCTTGAGGGCAACTAGTTCTGTCACTTTCGGCATTGGGACCATAAAAGCCCAGCAGGGCTGGTAGGAGGAATCACCTGTTGATTAGAGAGCAGGAGACATGGAGTTCCTTCCTGGAGTTCCTTCGAGCCATAATAATAAGACTTACTAGAGGCCTTGATAGGCGGCGGTTTTCTATTAGACCACCAGATGGCAACATTTCTGTTTTGTAATCACACAATTAAGAGCTTTTTATTTTCTTGTGGGAGTAAACGGGACAGCCCAGTTGGTACCCCAATTTTTATCATAATTATCGACCTATTATCCACAATAGGTAAAATCAAAGTTAAAAATGAATCAAAGCTCTGCAGTGAAACAAAATCAATAAGAAAAGCAGTTCTAATTATCCAAAGACTATAATGAGGTTACTACTGCACTACTGAGGAAAGGAGGTGAGGCAGTAACGATGCTGCACGGTGGAGCAAGAGGAACAGCCCTCCAGCGACAGATCGCTCCTGCTAAGTTGAGAAACTGGAGTAATTGCAGGATCAGGAAGACCTGCAGACACCAAATTGTGGTGGCAGGAGTGTCCCAGTGGGCACAGACTGGGGTGATTGGAACAGAAGAGCCAGATGGTTGACAGAGCCCTGCTACGAGATGCAGAAGTGTGAGTTGGGGGAGACCAGAGAGAGTACTGGGAAAGACCAAAGGGAAGAGACGATACAGTCCTGATGGTAATTTTAACACTTTAATGGAACTCTTTTTCTATATACTGGTTTTTATCTTCACCTCATGGATTATTTATGAAATAATTGGAACTGCACCACACTTTAGACATTGTCAGTCTGCTTTTAATACATGTACTATGGACTTTTATTTGTGTTTTAATTGATCTAGTCCATCTCAGTTCATGATTATCAATGTCATGGGATTCAGAGTAAGGCACATCCCTAAATGCAAGTTTAGAGTGAGCTTTGTTTGGCCTGAAGATGTCTGCAAGTATACACACTTTCTCTTTTCATGGGAAGCAAATTCTTTTGGCGATCTTCTTTGTCCTTCCTCAAGGTTCTGCTGTAATTCTAGAAGAAGGGTAGGCATCAAGCACAATTTTATTTTGAAAGAACTAGGAGATCATACCTTTGCAAGCATGATGTGACTTCTGAGGTCACTCCAAACCAGCAACTGACCATTACATCCTGTCAACAGTGCACACAATTTGGTATCACCCAAAGAAAAACAAAATGGCATCTCGGTAAATTCAATAAAATTCTGGGAAAGAGATAACTATGAAATCCAAGTGACTATATTCCAAACCCCCCAAAATATCTTCTGAGGCTAAGAGAAAAACTTGTCTGAAGGGAAATGTATTTTAAAATTTTAACATATCATAACACTTAGTGAAGAATTTAATAAAGATCAATTAATATTCTGTGTATTACTGTAGCCTTTGTACTTATTAAGTCATATAAATAGCCTGCTTATTTTTGCCATTCACGAAAGGGTCTGATACTTCAAATAGACATAAAAATGCAAAAAGGCCTGGCCCTAAAAACCCAAGGCAAATCTGGGCCTGCACAATCATAAAGACCAATGCCTGTAAATGGAAGAGAGGAGTATTTTGTTTATCTGAACCTAAAATAAATAAACACAAAAAACAAAGCAATAATCTTTACAATTACAAAATCCCAATAAATATCCAGGAGAGCAAAGTTAAAAATAAAACATTTAAGAGTGAAATTCAAAAACAAAATGAAACCTTCAGAACTCAGATGGAGCAAAACAAAAATTCAGAAGAGTAACAAACATGAAATCCAAACACCAAACAGAGCTGAAAAGACACGAACAGGCCTTTATATAGGTCACCATCAGCTACAGCTGCAGTGTTCGGGGGGCCCTGCCCCTTTCGGCTCAACATATAAAGAACAAAGTGTCACACACGTGTGTTTAGGAGGCAACCAAGAAGCCCTAAGGTGAGTGATCTATAGAGAGAGATGAAGAGTTGATTTCAGGTACTAATGCCTCTCTCTCTCTCTATCACCAGACCCAAAGAAGAAAAATAACGATCCCATTTACTTACCTCCACCATTTCTGGGTTCTCAAAATGGCTGTCCAGCATCATTTCCACTTCCGACTCCAGAAGATGATGTCACTTCTCGGTCCCACACTGATGACGTCACCTCCAGCTCATTATGGTGACGTCACTTCCAGGACCTCCACGATGATATCACTTCCGGCTCCTCGATGATGACATCACTTCCTGTCATATCACATCCGCTCGCCATTTTGTACAAATATCTCCATTTCATTGCTGTTTTTTGTCAAATGCTTTGGTTTTTTGATGTATTTCACTTATTTTTCATCAAGTCCACTGGACATTATACAGGGCAATTCCCCAACTCTTTTTGATTTGTTTGAGTCGATTCTTTCTTATTACAAATGGAAACAACAACAAAAAAAACAAAAGACATAAAGAAAAGCATAAAATGATGAATAAATAAAAATGCTATAAAAACAAAGAATCCAGAGGAAAGACGTTATGGTCAAGCCAGGGTTCTTCCCTTAGCTCATGTTTATTTCGATTTATTTTCTTTGTTACTTTTTCATTATCATTAATTGTTTTCTGTTGTTTTTCATAATGTTGTTTTTTTCATTTATTATTTGTTTAATTATGCTTTTTCCTTCAATTTTATTCTTTATAGTCAGTTAGAAAGTATTTCTTGGACTCTGCCATGTTGTGAAGATTCTTTGTATCCAAAAATCTGGGTGGGCTTCAAAGCTCCTAATTTATCACTCATTGGTTTATTGTACTAAACAGTATTATCTCAAAGTTATTAAGAGGTGTTAGCACACCCCAGTACTTGAGAACCCACCATCAGTGGGCACCTGTCATGTGGGAGCACCACAGGTACTGAGCTGCTGAACATTGGGACTTTTGAATTGCTGCTACGCAGAACTTTCCACCCTCCAATAGCACCTGGAGAAGACATCAGCCAGAACACTGAGGGCATTTCAGCTAACAAAGTGAAAGAGAGTGTCTAGCCCGCTACAGCAGCATTCAGCAGCATTCACCCTGTTATTATTCGAAGGGGTCTTCTGGCAGAGCCTGTTGTGAACTTCACAGTGACACATTCTTTAATACAAGCTAAGTATGAAATGAACATTTCTTTCTTGATTTGTTAATGGTTGTTGTAGTTATTTGTCACAATTGTGGCTTTCAACTGCCTTTCCACAGTGCACTTCACAGCACTGAACCTGATCTATTTGACCAGAAGATACTTCCTTATGGACACACTCAGTCATCTCTGGACATGGCATTTCCCCCATAGCTAAACCCGACTATATTTTGTATGTGTGATTTGTCTACTGGGTGAATTTTAACATTACAGTGAGCTGATTTGGGGTTTTCTTTCTATTTTGGGGTACGTGTTGTTCAGTAATAATCTTGGAGTGTAATTGCAGGTTAATCAACTGCTCTGGCTGCGTCAAGAGGTGAACTGACTACTGTTTTATCTATCTAACCATCCGCTTTCTAAACCTTTCAAAACTGCTCTCGGGTCGTGCTGGAGCTGATCCTGACAGCAAGGAGCATCAGGCGGCCGAGTGAAACTGCAGTGCCTCAGTATATCCAGGAAATACTTTGTTCTGAAAAAGATATTAATCTGAGGACATATTTAAATAGCTAGGTTCTTCATTTTGACTCTTGGGACCCGAGTCCCACGATGCCAACAGTTTTCAGCTTCTAAAGCTACTCTGTTTGATTTATAAAACAAAAAAAAATCCCGACATAAATGGGGATGGCTGTGGGGATTGCGGAGGTTATTACTTGGGCAGCCATCAATTATTGTCTATATGTGTGAAATAATTTTGCCTGCAGATAAAGATGAATAGCGCCTGCAAGCATAATTTATTTTGAAGAGGGGCCATTAAAAATTGAAATTCCTGCATATTACTGCATCACACGATTAATGCTAACCCTTCCAGATACAGCCTTTGCTCTCATTCTGAAAGTAGCAAATCCTGGCTGCTTACCAAAAAAATAAGAACCTCTTCTGAGCTTTGCAGGCTAGAGTACTGTCTTTTATTTACAGCGAAGCCCCACAGAAGTTGTACATGTAGAGTTTCTTAAAGCTTTCCCATGTTTCTATAACAGCATTTTTCAAACTAGAGGCCACAATTCACTCCATCAAGCTTGTTTCTTTATCTGCATAACTCTGTAGTTTCTGCAAGATTCCCAAGGCCCTTAGTGTGAAAACTACTTCCTTATTCAAGTGTTAACTGCACTTGCCCTTACTGTCCATAGTTGTTCTTTTCACTGTCAGCTCAGCATTATCTGTACTTTTATTACGCTTCTTTGTATTTTTCAGGTCTCTTCCTCCCATCGGTGATCCCTGTCCCCAATTTGCCATCCAATCCAGTGAACTCTGTCTCAAGTCTGCTTTAACTGGTAACTCAGCTGGCCAAGCCCCTGGAACCACTGTGAGGACAACAGGTTAGGATGCCCCTTATGGGTTTTGGTGTCCCCACCCATATGAGCCCATAATCATCAGGGGCCTCATGTATAAACGGTGCGTACGCACAGAAATGTTGCGCAAGAACTTTTCCATGTTCAAATCGTGATGTATAAAACCTACACTTGGCGTAAAGCCACGCACTTTTCCACGGTACCTCATGCCTTGTCGTGACGCAAGTTCTCCGCCGGTTTTGCAAACTGGCGGCACCCAGCGCCAAAGCAATGGTACTGTTCTTGTGTGATTACTCATTATTTTCATGACGCGGCTTTATAAATACACAGAAACTAACCGCATATTGTTTATTAGTGTAATGCATCTGATTGTAATTAACTTGTAACAATATAATGGTCCAGGGAACAGCCATAGTATTCCAAATACCATAACTGCTTTAGCGTTGTTACTCTCACTTCTATTTCTTCTTCTTCTTTCAGCTCCTCCCGTTAGGAGTTGCCACAGCGGATCATCTTTTTCCATATTTCTCTCACTGCACGACTCGGAGTATTTATATCACTGTATCTGAGTGTGAATCACAGCAGCAGCTGATCGGAAAGAGAATTATCGGTATACGGCATTAAGGACACGCTGTCTCAGCCACGGCAAAACATTTTAAAGCCTTTCCTGTACGGACCTCGCGGTTCAGAAACAGTTTAATCCCAAGAACTTTAAATGCACTCAATCAATTGCTCCTTGTAGAACGGTTTGTACTTATAAGTACAATCACCCCACTGTAAACTTGCACTACAGTTATAATATCTCACAACCTGGGCCACTTTATAAAGCGCGTATTTACATATGATGACGATATCATTTTTAAGGTGAAATGCAGCAAAATATGTTTGTTAAATTATACACATAAAACTTTAACTTCATTTAAATAATCTATATTCTTCACTGGGAGTGTCGTGAAGGATAGAATAATTAAACATGTACTACGAAGATATTTCGATGTTCTTTAAACGTTTTGAAGAATCGGCTAAGCTTACAGATGGCTTAACGTCTATTACAGAGCTGATTGTATGGCGATCGGTTACTTGGGAAAGAAAAGCAAGGACTCTTGGGCGCCACGCCAATATATATTGAATATAAAACAGAAAGAGAAAATAACAACACAGCTAAAAACGCAGCGACAAATTTCGACAAAAGATAAATACTTGTCATGAGCACGAGGCTCATGAAACACATGTTTAATAATGTGCTTTAGCTCCTATCATCATGAAAATGACATCACGTATACATCTCAGTATTTTAGTTATTCAGAGAGCTGTAATATCACAAATGTAATGGACTCTGTGTCCAGTTGGAGGAAGAGAGCCAGTTTAAGAAGCAAGTAGTGATTCACACACATAGATCACATACGAGTAGAAGATCAAATACAAAACAAAGCATTTAACGTGCTACTTTAATTACGATGTGATTTGAGAAACTGGTTAATTAAACGATTTTAAGATGAAGTTTATAATGTTCTACTAAATGACAAAATAAACTACGTGGAAAATTCGAGATTAAAGTGGACATTTCGTGCTTTTTCCCCACCGTGTGCCTTTTTTCTGTGTACCCTAATAAACTTTCATATGACACTCAGACAGTGGGCTTACAACTCGCTTTTCACGGCAACTTTGATATGTGACTTCTTTTTATTTCCGCACTGTGCGATTTTGTGAATGTGAGCTTTCAAGTTTCTCCAACACGCTATGTCACTCGATCAACTTCATTTTGTTGATTATACCACGGTTTATTTGAACAAATAGTATGTTTTTCCTTTGCCTCCACTTGGTATTCGCTGAAATTCTTATATTTTCCCCGTGCTTTTCCCATTGTCTTTTCACAGAAGGCTGCACTTAAGGGCGATTTATATTGATTTGCATATTCAAATAGGCATAATTCTGGGAGGATTTGGGGCGTTACATAATGCGCGTGCACGAGCGTTAGTTTTCACGCTGATCGGGATTTATGTAACGAAAGAACGTGGAAGTTGGAGTACGCACAGATTCCTGCATCTGGATTTTTCTGTGCGTAAGCACATTTTGGCTTTTGTGCTTACGCCATGTTATAGTGCGAGTTCTACGCACAGCGTTATACATGAGGCCCCACTGTCTACTTTAAAGTGTTGTTTTCAACAGCACAGAATTGGCAAAAAGGGTGCAATCCTTAAAACAAAGATTAAAACCAAACCAGGAACTTCACTGATTAGCGTCAGACACAGGCCTCACCCTAGGCAGCCAGACTTCAAACTCTACAGACAGGCTTTCTGGAGGCCCAAACTGGAACACTATTTTAAAAGTTCAGAAATACTTTCAAATGTCCCAAAATACAAAAATGCTTTTCAAGGGAGAGGCATTTGTAAAACAATACCAATTAAGAATCTTTATAAATGAAGAATGTATGCACTACAATGAAAAAAAACAAAAAACAAAATAAGGGCAAAAAAAGATTAGTCTAAAGTGGCAATGCAATCTGATCGATTAGTTCTGTTTGGACCCTAATTAACTTGGTGGGAGGGATTCTGTTCTTTTTAAATTACAGAACACAAAAAGTGAATGTTAATGGCTGGTTTTCTGAACCTCAGTATATGCATGAGGACACCACAAGGCTGCTGTCTGCATCCTCTATAATGTCATGAAATCTGCAGACGGCTTTAATTGTAAGACTTCTACAGGATAAGGAGGACAACCATGGAGCTGTTAGTGGTGTGATCGACCCTTTTTACACCTAAATATCTCCAAGACAGAGAATATGGCAGTAGCCCCCCTCCTTCTACTGTCTCAGCTTCAGTTAAATGGAAGATAATGGAAATGGCCACGCAGCAAACAAGTGGCGAGTGGTGGTGCATATGTGGAAAATGTGAAATAATGGCTACTCACCCCATAAAGCTAGACACCAAACTCTAGAGGCAGGCTTTCTAGAGGCCTAAATGGGACACTAATTTAAAAGTTCAGAAATAATTTTACAGTAAGCGTCCCCAAAACACAAAAATGCTCTTCAAGGGAGAAGAATCTGTAAAACCCCTGGCTTAAAGGACAATGCCAATGAAGAACTTTTATAAATTAAATATTTATGCACAAAAAGAAATAATAGAAATAGAAAAAAGCAAAATACAGGCACAAAAGGATTAGTCTATAAAGTCAATACAAACTAAGTATGAAATTATCATTTGTTTCATGATAGGTTTATTTTTGCTGTAGTTATTATGGCTTTCTAGTACCTTTCCACACTGCACTTCCCAGCACTGAACCTGGTCTGTTTGATCAGTTCTGTTTGGGCCCTAACTTGGTGGGAGCGATTCTGTACTGACTAACTAATAAAACACAAAGACTGAATGTTAATGGCTGGTTTTCTGAACCTCGGTATATGCATGGGGACACCACAAGGCCGCTGTCTGTCTCCTCTTTTGTTTATCGTATACACAAATGTCTGCAGGCATTCACACAAGGACAGACATATCATGAAATCTACAGACGACCCTCACTGTAAGTCTTCTACAAGATAAGGAGGACAGCCATGGACCTGTTAGTGGTGTGATCAGCCCTTTTTACACCTAAATATCTCCAAGACAGAGAATATGGCAGTAGATCTCAGGTGCCCCCCTCCTTCTACTGTCTTAACTTCAATTAAATGGAAGACAATGGAGATGGTGGAGCAGTGCATATATCTGAGGACAATCATTGATTAAACTTTGATCTTAACACAGAACACATTTGTAAGAAGGGGAAGACACTGCTTTTCTTTCTAAAGAAACTCAGTTTTTAAAATCTCTCTATCATATAAAAACATCCTGGGATGAGACGAGACTTTTTAGCCTGGGACGAGACGAGAGTGATAATTTCATGTCCCACATGACGAGACTTTGTGCCAAGAGATTTAACCATGCCTGGGGCCGCAAATAAAAGACAAAGAGTAGAGGACAAAGTAGAACATCGTAAAGAGGTTCAAAAACGTTGGCGCAATACACATGCAGAGCAGGTTAGAAATAATGAAAATACTAAAATTCAAAAGTCTCAAAAAAATGATAGTAAAGATCGCATTAGCACAAACCAACGGAAATTATTACTTGGTGAAATAACAGAACAGCGAAAAGAGATTGAATACATTGTTTGGATTTAAACTTTAAGTCAGAGACTTGTAGATCGTCTAATTCGTGTTGCCATCAGGGAAAAGTAGTGTTTCTTCCCAATGAAGAGAATTTAAAGATTTGTTGTTTGGTGAAAGTGAAATCCACATATGTGAATGGCAAAGACGTGAAGTGGCTGGCGCTTAGCGCGGGCAGGGGGATTGGCGAGCGAAGCAAGCAAGGGGAGAAGCCCCCTAGTTATTATTGATTGAATCTGTTGTCATATTTGTTGTTTTGGCCTCCTCAGTTGTATGAATATAAACCATCTTAAAGGATAAGTTTGGTATTTTTCATGTCAAATTCATATTATTTATAATCAAATCAATCTGCCATATAGAAGCTGTGCACCTCATTTTGGTGAATTTCTCTCCACCCTCGATACCCTTTCACACACCAGGAGCCTGGTTTCGCCTAGCTTGTGCTGTTCATGCCACACACACCACTTTCATTTTGAGAATCTACTATATTTGGTTTTACCGTATACACTTGCGTATAAGTCGAGTCTTGAAACCTGAAAAATTGATCATAAAATCAGACCCCGACTTATACGCCCGTTCAAAACTACTACACTTAATTTTTTTTTTAGATCTTTTTGCTTCCTCCAATCTCACATCAGTTTCTCAGACAAATTGAATTTTGTTGCAGCAGCGCAGTTACCAGTTTCTTTTGCCACTTCAATGACTTTTAATTTATAAACAGCTTCATATTTTTTTTATGATCGAATGCTCCATCGTAGATAAGGGTGTGTGAGGGTGCGAGACACACAAAACAGTGCAAACGTCGCTTCAGAATAGTTCGGGTATTACCGTGTGATGATGTAGACACAATATACAGAATAAAAAGGCAATGTGCTCCGTGGTTACTCTCTCAGGTAGGCATTAGCATATCATAATCTCTTGGATCAATAGTGTGAGTTTTCCTCATTTGACTTATATGACCGACATTATACAATACCAGAAATTATACGGTAAAATCAAGTCCTGACTTATCCGTGGGAGAATTTAAATGTGAGTATATATGGTATTTCCTTACAGGATTTAGACAAACAAGCTATTGATTTAAATCGGTAATCTGGCCAACTATAAAGACAAAGAAACATTTAGCATAATTGCTGGACCATATTTGTACAAGCCAGGTTATATTGATGAGAAGCTTCAACATATCAAAGAGAAAAGAACAGAGAGGAGAGTAGAATTACAGAGATAGAAAGAGCAAAGCCTACAAACTGGAAGTTAAGGCCATGCAATGAACAAATGGCAAAGGGTGGTGTACATGTGGAAAAGTTGAAGTAGTGGCTGCTGAGGAAGAGCACCTCTGTCACAGGAAAGTATAACGTGCTGCTTCATCCACTAGAAAACTTTTCTGGGGATGAACCCAGTTTGTTATATGAAGACGGAGGAAGGCAATTTCCACTCTCATTAATCACAGAGTTCAGAAGACAATTTGTTACTTTTTTAAATACAACTAGAAAAAACGATCAAAACCTGAAGGACTACTGTAAATAGGCAGCATTCATTAGATTATTGATATTACTTTTGCATTGCTAAAAGCTTACACTACTTAATGTTGATGCATGTGAGACCTGAGTGACTGTATGGAGAATCAGATAATAATTCAAACCCATGACACTAGATCGGTCAAGCAGCACCACTAATGACCACCGGCATCTTCCCAGGATTCAGTTTGCCAGTAAGTGACACTGATGCTGTAATTCTTATACGGCTGTACGTTTTGATCTTCTTCAGCTGCAGCTGCAGTGAACTGATTCACCTGAAGTGTGGTTGAACTGCCATTGGCTTCAATAAGTAGAGATCAGAAACTTGTTTTTATTTCCTCATTGGCTGCAGGTAGTTGTCCACACGGAGGCAAGTGCTCACATCTAACCTAAGCACTACAAGGCATAACCTTAAGGTATTATGGTTACCATGAGAAATTTGATGGAAACCTTAAAACATGGTCTTTGTTTTAAGTTTGCATTTACACCCTAGATAGGAATATTTTTGAAACCATTTTCTCAAAAGACAAAATTGTTCTAAACAGCTCCAGACATGTGTATTTACTTTTGTGCTGGTCCACTTCCTTATGTCTATGATGGCAGCTGAGAGCAGAAGAGCAAACAGGAGACGTATTACCTCAATAAAATAATTCCAAGAATCTATGACAAAATAATTGTGTCTAGTTTCCTCTCATTATCACAAGTATGCTTCATGAACAGAAGTCATCTATACTAATAAAAGGCAAAGCCCTCACTGACTCACTCACTCACTGACTCACTCACTCACTGACTCACTCACTCACACATCACTAATTCTCCAACTTGCCGTGTAGGTAGAAGGCTGAAATTTGGCAGGCTCATTCCTTACAGGTTACTTACAAAAGTTGGGCAAGTTTCATTTCGAAATTCAACGCATACTGGTCATAACTGGAACCTGTTTTTTTCCATATACTGTAATGGACTTTAGCTCGATGGCCGTGGGGGGCGGAGCTGCGTGTGACATCATCACTCCTCCCACGTAATCACGTGAACTGACTGTGAATGCAGTAGGTAGAAAAGAAGGAAGAGCTCCCAAAGATCGCTGAAGTAAAACGCCGAATACTTTATTCGCGAGATACAAGTTTAATGAGAAGACACGAGGTATAAACGAGACTTTGGATCACTTTGTAACGGAGTTAAAATTGCTGTAGCGAGAAACTTTTAAGTGCCGGGTCTTAGCTAACATTAAATAAAGCCGTGGACATCGCAACATCACACAAGAGAGCAGCTCACGTGAAACTGACTGAACGCAGTACGAGTGATCACTTCCATGCATCAAACCTGTTCAAAAAACGCATTACACAATTGACAAGGTAGGAAAAGAATATGCTCCGAGCTGAGCTCCACAGCTAACGTGGTCTTGCGGAAGCAACTTCGTCACGCTGCCACCAAATACTCACAGAAAAATCCACAAGTTAATACACACGCTGTCTCTAGAGTTTCTCCACACTCAATGTATTCCTCGCATCCCCATTATACCCTCTGATCTCCCATTTCAACTCAGATGCCTCCAATTTCCAGTAAGGCTCTGCTTCGCGATGACAAGTAATAAGTCTCAGGGACAGACCCTACAAAAGGTTGCCATTGATTTCAGGCAAGATTGCTTTTCTCCTGGACAACTATACGTTGCATTCTCAAGAGTGAGCTTGCGCAGCTTCGTCATATTACAACCAGAGTGCTGAACTGACAACATGATATATAAAGAGAACTATAATAATCATAATAAATGAACAATAAAACAGCGGAGAACCCGTGGATTAAATAAAAATGTAGCTTCCTTGGCAAAGCAAGGAAAAAGGATGGCTTTATATGTCATTCGTTTATAAAACAGCAGAGAAGCTGTGTAAAGGCTGCTTCACAAAAAAACAGCGGAGCGCCTTATATGAGCAGGCAGTCAGCTAAAGAAGGGAATCAATAAATATCTATAATCGCAATAAACGAACAAAAAATAGCGTACAAGCCACGGATTAAATAAAGGAAATGGGTACCTGAACAGTAAAGTAAGTCTCGAATAGCTACATAATAACTATAACAATCGTAATAAACGAACAATAAAACAGTACAGAACCGCGAAGCAAGGAGAAACGACGGCTTTATATGGCGTTCGTTTATAAAGCAGCGGAGAAGCTGTGTGAAGGCAGCTACACAAAAAAACAGCACAGCGCCACACTCTGAATGTATTCCTCGCATCCCTGTTATACCCTCTGATCTCCCATTTCAATTCAAATGCCTCAAATTTCCAGTAAGGCTCTGCTTCGCGATGACAATTAATAAGTCTCAGGGACAGACCCTACATAAGGTTGCCATTGATTTGAGGCAACATTGCTTTTCTCCTGGACAACTATATGTTGCATTCTCAAGAGTAAGCTCAGTGCACAGCTTGGTGATATTACAACCGGAGTGCTGAACTGACAACGTGGCATACAAAGAGATCCTTAACAAATAATTATTGGTATATTTTCCCTCAGTTTAAAAAGGTTTCCTTTTCTTCTTAATAAAAATTTAAAAGCAGTTCTTCGTCGCTGCGAAGCGCGGCGATTTTGCTATATACAGTATATATATATGTAGATATGTATGTATGTATGTATGTATGTATATATATATATGTAGATATGCATATATATGTGTATATATGTGGATATGTATATATATGTATATGTGTCTGTGTGTATATATATACACACATGTGTATATATATATATGTGTGTAGTATGTATGTATGTATGTGTATATATATTGTAAAGGATTCAACAAGAAACAACATAAAGGTTTGGGGTTTCCGGCCCCATATATTGCAGACAAATCCACAATTCAATAACTCAAAAATCTGGTCAAAATATAAATATAAACAGTTCATATGCGCGACGCCAAAAATGGCGTCGTCGGCCATTTTATAAAGGAGGAGCCGGAAGTGGAGGAATGCTGGGAAGGAACCGTGAGGGAGGATGGGACTGATGACATCAGGAAAAATGGCGGAGGAAGGGCGGAAGTAACGTGCTGCGGGAATGAGGCTTATGGTGGCGGAGCGTCTTTTTTCCTGAAAGAAAGCAAAGGAGAAAGGTTAGTACCCCGCCACTCACTGCCGGCGAACGTCTTCCGAAGCGTGTTAAGGTCCGTCCGCGGTCTCCTATTCGCGCGTGCGTGACAATATATATGTATGTGTATGTGTGTATATATATGTTGATATGTGTATATACAGTATATGTATATATATGTAGATGTATATATGTATAGATATGTGTATATGTAGATATGTTTATATGTATATATGTATATGTATATATGTTTATATGTGTGTGTGTGTATATATATATATATACTGCTCACAAAAATTAAAGGAACACTTTGTTTATTGGGCCTGGCATGAAATCAATTAAACCTGTCTGATAATTTTCTGGTTGGTTAAGCAGCTGAGGTCATTGTTAATCACTTTCAGCTGTATTGGTGTTCATGGACTTAATGACAGGTGCACTAAAGTGGCAACAATTAGAAAACCCTCAAAACAGGACTGGTTTTACATGTGGAGGTCATTTCAAGTTTCTCCCTCTTGATCTTTTTTGGCTGGTTTTCCACTCGTGCTAGTTTTGGCTTGAGTAATTATCTCTACAGGCAGTATGAGGCGATTCCTTAACCCTACAGAAGTTGCACAGGTTGTCCAACTTCTCCAGGATGGCACATCCACATGTGCTGCAGCAAGAAGGTTTAATGTGTCTCCCAGCACAATCTCCAGAACATGGAGGAGATTTCAAGAGACTGGCTGTTATTCTCAGAGAGCTGGACAGGGCCGTAGAAGGTCCTCAACCCATCAGCAGGACCGATACCTGCTCCTTTGTGCATGGCGGAACAGGCTGAGCACTGCTCGTGCCCTACAGAATGACCTCCAGAGGGCCACTGGTGTGAATGTCTCTACCCAAACAATCAGGAACAGACTTCATGAAGATGGCCTGAGGGCCCGACGTCCTGTAGTGGGCCCTGTGCTCACTGCCCAGCACCGTGGAGCTCGACTGGCATTTGCTCAAGAACACCAGAATTGGCAAGTCCGCCACTGGCGCCCTGTACTTTTTACAGACGAGAGCAGGTTCACCCTGAGCAGCTGTGATAGACGCGAAAGAGGAGAAGACAAGGAGAACGATATGCTGCCAGCAACGTCGTTCAACATGACAGGTTTGGTGGTGGGTCAGTGATGGTCTGGGGAGGCATATCCATGGAGGGACGCACAGACTTCTACAAGCTAGACAAAGACACCTTGACTGCCATTAGGTATCAGGATGAAATCCTTGGACCCATTGTCAGACCCTACGCTGGTGCAGTAGGTCCTGGTTTCCTCCTAATGCACGACAATGCCCGGCCTCATGTGGCAAGAGTATGCAGGCAGTACCTGGAGGATGAAGGAATTGAAACAACTGAATGGCCTTCACGATCCCCTGACTTAAACCCAATAGAATATCTGTGGGACATTATGTTTCGGTCCAATAAGGCGCCGCCAGGTTGCTCCTCAGACTGTACAACAGCTCAGGGATGCCCTCATACAGATCTGGGAGGAAATGCCACAAGACACCATCCGTCGTCTCATTAGGAGCATGCCCGCGTTGTCAAGCATGCATACAAGCTTGTGGGGGCCACACAAGATACTGAAAAGCATTTTGAGTAGCAGAAATTAAGTTTTTGAAAAAATGGACTAGCCTGCCACATCTTCATTTCACTCTGATTTTAGGGTGTCTACACAATTGAGCCCTCTGTAGGCAGAAAACTTTTATTTCCATTAAAAGACTTGGCATCCTTTTGTTCCTAAGACATTGCCCTGTCGTTATTTGTATAGATATCCAACTTCATATTGAGATCTGATGTATCTAATGTGTTTCTTTAAAGTGTTCCTTTAATTTTTGTGAGCAGTGTATATATGACAGCAACACTCATAACACTCACAAAACAATTACATTGACAATCATGTTACATTATTTTTAAAATGTTTCCTTTTCTTTTTCATAACTTCTTTAACACACTACTTCTCCGCTGCGAAGCACGGGTATTTTGCTAGTGTTATGATAAATTGAAATCTTTGCTGCTTCAAAGTGGATGCATTTGGTAAGTTTAAATCTTTTTCTATGCTTCGATCCAGGTAACTATAAGCTTTACTATAACGTGCAAGAACAGAGAAGATATTTTTCAAATTAAAGAAAAAAAGCATGTTACCTTAGAACACATTTTTTGGCAAATTAATGCATACTATGAGTGTGAAGAAATATCTTTGACTTGAAAAATATCAAATGTAACTAGATTGTAAAGATTAGCTGTAAAATGATTGATTCATAGCAAATGACTGGTCACTGAGCTTTATCACAAACTAGTTAGAAAGAAGGCCGACTCAGTTCTGCCACACAGTTGCCATCCTCTTTGCTTCAATTTCCAGTTGCAGATTTAAGCATCAGGTAAAGTGCAACAGATTTGAGAACTCTTCTTCTTAGAGCTATAGGCATTTTGAATTCTGTTACTTGCTATTGAATTCTGAATTATTATTTGGTGCCCTGTTAAAGATAATTATTGTACTAATCCTGAGTGTGTGTACCTAAAGTAACACTGGTCATTAGTTGTTGTCCTTTTGTGTATTTTCTTGTATCTGTGTAACAATGTCTTATATTTTTGTGCATTCCACCTCCATTCCTGGGATCATAAAGTCTACCTAACCCTGCAGTCCCAAAGTGTGACATAATGGTGGCCTGGCAATTGGGGGTCCCAACCACAAAACATTAGAAATATGGCCTTGAAGCCTACATACACAACACATAACAATGAAACAATACTTACATAAAACAGTGTTAAGAAAGATTACATAAATGACCCTGTGCTCTTACTACCAAAGGTCTTCTTCTTATAAGGTAACATGCATAAAAAAGCAATAGATTCAAAACTTTAAGTCACAGTTTTAAAAACAAGCAAGAAATTGTTAGTAAAAACATTGGAAATAAACTTAAACCGTTAGCATTAATAGTCAACATGGAAGTAAAATATTTAGGTGTAATCATTAACTCTGGCTTATACTTTAAATCACATATTTCCCAGATTAGTAGGACTGCAGTTTTCATTTATGGAACATTGCAAAAGTTAGACCTCTTATAATGTTGTAAGATACTGAGAAATGTATTCATGGTATTGTTTTATGCAGTTGGTTACTGTAACTCAGCCCTAACTGAACTACCTAAGGAAGACATCAATCAGTTACTGTCAGGCCAGAATGCAGCAGCAAGAATCCTAACTAGAAAAAGAAAATCTGAGCACATCTCACCAGTCTTAGTGTCTGGCTACCCGTGTCATTTACAATTGACTCAACAATACTACTAATGGTGCATAATGCCTTTTAATTTTGCTTGCTCCTATGTTTTTGGAGTGCCTGTCTCCCTACCTTCCAAGTCATAACCTTAGATCTTCTAATGGTGATCTGCTTATTATTCCAAGAGCCAAACATAAAAGAGGTGGTGAAGTGGCCCTTTGCTGTTATGCACCAAAAACCTGAAATACTTTATCAACAGAGATATGACAAGCTAAACTTTTAAAAACTTCTAACAACCCACTTTTTTAATTGGCTTTTTCATAGCTGCATTTTAGTCATGCACTTCAAAAATATGCTTAGAGTTATTATACTCTTCATTGAGTTCTTTATTAATCTTTACTTCTTCTAGAATGCCACCACCACAACCTGATCAAAGTCCTCTGTGGCCACTTGTGACGTTTGAATGAAAGCGGATACCCCAACTGTCCATGAGACCCACTGTGCTGGAATCTCTAAGACAAAGTCTTAAAAAATAAATAAAATAATGAACAACTTAAGGACATTTATGTTAGGCAGAAGGCCTGTGGGAGCTGGGTGGTCTTTTGGCCTGGAACCCCTGCAGTTTTTGTTTTATTCTTCAGCTTTATCCAGCTCTGGAATATTTTTTTTTATTTTTTCAGTCCATCCCAGCCAACTGACCTCATCATCAGGCCATCATTTAGAAACAAAACCACCATCTTTATATTTAAGGACTCTATTTTTACTAATTACTAGGGGGCTTTGCCCCCTGCTTGCTTCGCTCGCCAGCTCCCACGGCCTGCGCCAGCCAATTCACGTCTCTGCTGCTCGCGTATGTGAATTTCACTTTCACCAAACAACAAATCTTTTAATTCTTGCAGATATGCCTCTTCATTGGGAAGAAACTTCACTTTTTCCTGATGGCAACACAAATTAGACGATCTACAAGTTTAAATCTGAACAATATATTCGATCTCTTTTCGCTGTTCCGTTATTTCACTGAGTATTACTTTCCATTTGTTTGCGCTAATGCGATCTTAACTAACATTTTGTTAGAGACTTTTGAATTTTAGAACTTTCATTATCTCTAACCTGCTCTACATGTGTATCACGCAAACATTTTTGAATTCTTTACGACATTCTAGTTTGTCATCCGCTCTTTGTCTTTTAGTTCTGTCTTATTGTTCTTGGCTCGCGGGACATGAAAGTATCTCTCTGAGAAAGTCACGTCTCATCCCAGGATTTTTTTTATTATAATAGAGAGATATATATCTGTCTATGTAAGTGCACATTATTTATGTTTTGAATACTTTTATGTATTATTATCCATTTCTAATTTGAATGTGACTACTTCTTTGACATCTTATGAAACACTTTGAGCTACAGTCTTTGTATGAAAATGTGCCACAGGAATTAATGTTGTTGTTCCTCCTTCCTTATACACCGATAACTAAAGAAGTGCCCCACACTCCCACTGAACCTTTGTAGAATCTTTCTCTCCTTCTCACTCGTTATCTGCTGGTTTGCCTTTCATCCTATAGGAGTTTTCACTGACGTTTGCTGTTCCCGTCACAATGCATATGTCTCATATACACTGGTGTCTGTTATGGCCTAACTAAAACAAGACAGCATAAACTGTGAAAATCCTCTCCGAAACACATTTAAATACAGTTCAGCTAATCTAGAGCCTGCTAGATCTGTGCCATCAGCACACCATCCTGTTTTCCTACTGCACTCAACATGATCCCTCACCGCTCTTTTTATTTCCTTGAAAGTAAAGTCATGTCCTCCATTTTTAAGCCCCACTCTCTAAATATGACAAAAAAAAGTATGATATGCCTTGGCTATCCTCCAGGTTCCCATCTTCCACAATGCAGCTTTGTAGTGGTGGCTAACTCATCTCTTTTCCTGTATGGCAGCTCATGGTATTACTGCTGGTGGTGACATTTATGGCAGTTTTCTGGGTTGGGAACATTCCAGTTACTGAGGTCCAGGTTTCCTGTTGCTCCTTCTACCTGTAGCTCTGATTAGTAGTCCAGACATAATCTCCTCTCTCTTGCTCTCCCTTCACACTAACTTTATCCTTCCACCTTAAATGAGGTGTCCACTGGTCCTGTAGCTTTATTTTCATTCTGGCAGTGGGACCTTCCTGCTTATCCTCTTGTTCTTAATGAAATCTCTGCACCTCCTCCTTAGTTATCAGCATGTTCAGTTTAAATTTGTACATCACCTTTAATTTAACCCATAAAAACGTTGTCATGAGTCATGTGGTGGGTGTGACAATGCGCTATATCAGTGTGTACTCCTAACATCTCTCTTCTACTTTCTGCCAGTAACCATAGTGTTATCGTATGTCTTGCCATGGACTCATACCACGAAGCATCTAAGTTCCCAGATTTGCACTGTTTTGAATTGCCAGTGGTCAGCCATGAACCTGCTACATCTAATTCAGAGGGGGACTCTATATAGTGCTAGCTAATAACCCACAATGTCTGGTTCAGATGTGGTCTCTATACAGTGTGTAACTGAACCACAACCTCTGGTCCACTGGTGCTCACTCTGTAAGGAGACTTCTCCTGAGCCAGATGTTGCAGGTTTGTGGTTGACCAACTCATTGAGACTGCTTCTGAACACTGAGTGGTGACTCTCAGATCCCACCTTTTTTGTGCAACATTGGCATTACTCTGAGAAAAGCATTGTGTTAGATGCTAGAGACGCGACCGTGTGAAGGTCAGCTGGTTAACTTCTGCAATTATCTGAGCTGGTGGGTAAACCTTGTCACATACGAGCAATTGGGAGACAGTTTACAGACTCAAAAAGGTGTACGTTCTCACTGGACCAGGAGTTGGTGTTGACCTCTAACTCTTTCTCCTCTTTTCCTGCAGAACAACTGACGACCATTCAAACTAAAGATCACTTCTGGCCCACAGTAGACCCCCACAACATCACATTGGGTTTCGAGCCTCAAGACTCCACCTCCTGCTGATGTCACTTCCGGCTCCAGAATACCACTTCCCATGACCTCATTTCCCTTCTGCCTACCATATCTATGACTACCATTTTGTTGTTTTCAGTTCTGTTTTGGACTCAAGTCTGTAAAGACCTCAACCACTTTTCAACAGCATATGGGGTGGATCCCCAAACCTTTGACATGTTCTTCTGCTGTATTTACAACCTCTAAAAAATTAGCGTGCCATTCTGTTCTATTCTTTCACTGGCACACAACATTTATGGCAGCATTTATGGAAAAACATTGTTGGGTTTTGTATTAGGGTATCGCGACAGAGCAGATTGATTTCTGGGCTACAAACTTTGCATGTTTTTGATGATGAACTATCTCTTTGTCCATTTAACTAGAATACAGTCAGTTTTTTGAGTCAGTTTAGTAGCTTTAACAAGTCACACTGCTGGCCCCTGTTTTTTCTCTGTTTCTTAAAAACAAAACAGGAGACACACACCTGTGCATGGAATCAATAAATTAGATCCTGTTGGGAGAAAAGGGCAATTCAGCCAATAAAAGAAAAGGGGTGGGGCTTGAGCCACTGTAGCCACACCTGCCAGAAATGTAGAAGTGGCAGTAAATGACGCATCAAGAAGAGAATCCGAAGAAATTGTTACAGTTCTCCTGGAACTGAAAGTGGAAGGAGGGGTCAGAAGCAAACAGCTTGTGATGACAGGCAGTGTGGTGTAGAGTCCTGAGATTGTGGCTTTAAAATCTGTGTGACCGTAAGAAAGTCACTTGACCTGCCTATGCTCCATTTGGATACCAAAAGAAATGTAACCAACTGTATCAGAAATGTTGTAAGTCGCCTTGGATAAAGGCGTCAGGCAAATAAGTAAGTGTAAATGATGAGCAAGGCATGAATGTGGTGGGTGTAGTTGAGGGCATGGCACAGCACTGTCTGTCATAATCTTTAGTAAAGTGCTACTGCCCAACTGGTTTAGTTCACTAGGATGCTAATGATGAGGAAAAACTCAGTGACTTTCCAATCTTGGGGTGGTGCAGTGGTAGCACAAAGTCTCCTTTGAAGTAAGGAGACCAGGGTTCACGTCCAGGGTGCGGCTGGAGTTTGCTTGTTCTCATGTGGGTTTGTTCCGATTTCCTCCCACTGTCCAAAGACAAGCAAATTAAGTGAAGTGACGACCCTAAACTGGCCCAAGTAGGTGTTTGGTGTGTGTGTGTTTGGTCGCCGTGTGATGGATTGCCACCCTGTGCAGGGTTTCTTTCTGCCTGGTGCCTTATACTAGCTGGAGCAGGCTGGAATTGATGTATCCACCAATGGCTGTTGCATATTTATTTCCAATATGTAATGCGATCGAGATGGCAGCTTGCCGTTCAGCACCCTTACTGGGTAACATGCTTGTCGCGTGGTGCTTAGAGCATTTAAAGTTGAGCCTTCACTTATGCTTTTGCTCTCTCTTCTTCAGCCCGTGTCTGACCCAGCTGATGCTCCCCTGCCACTAAACCTGCTCGACGAGGAAGGCTTTGTGCTCTTTCAACCTGAAGAAGCGAACTACAGCAGGACAAATTGCCAGGATGCTTTGTGTGTGCAGTGTGTTTGTATACTTAAGAATAAAGCCTTGCGACTGCTTCTGCCTTTTCAACAATAAAGTTATTTTATTGGATTCGGCTTCCTGTCTCTGGTGCAACCCTGAAACCCAAACTTGACAGTACCCATATGTTCAGAAAAGACATGCCAGTGCATTCCAGGATGAGAGATAACACCAATCCAAAATGCCACAGGACAGCCATTTGGCAGAAAGGCCTGCAGCACTTGTTGGCATCAGCACCACGGACAGCAGCAGGATCCAATCACAAAGTCTATGGGTGGTCAGGTCCACACCACCACACCAGACTTGTTGCTTAAAAAGAATCCATGACAGCTCAATGCTCTTTAAAACAACTGAAGTTTATTTTCTCTGTTTCATTTTTCTATTCTTTCATTTTCAACTTGTCTATGGGAATAAAAATAACAGGTTTGTACTGCAGGGTCTGACATCTTGTACTCAGTGATTATGTAATGAGGCGACTGTTATAAGCCGTGCTATAATAAAAATGTCCTGATTTGATTCAGTCTGACTACAGACTGCGGCTCACTGACGCTCTGTGCATGATTACTAAAGATTTTGAATCTTTAATTCTACTCCTTGGACTCCAGCCTGTGCCACATGGCCCCATTTAAACCGCAGGACAATAAAAGGCAGGACTGTAGCGGCTGCAGACCGGGTATTTAACCGTGTAATCAATCACATATATAAGGGGAACTGAGTTTGTCGCTCGGTAGTAGAGCACTCGCCTATGCAGCATGTTGGCACACCGGCTAGCACCTTTATCTAACAACTGTGCCAGGCTGGGGTCTGGGTGGAGTCGCCACATTCCTGTGTGGGGTTCTCTCCAGCTAACCTATTTTTTTGTACCCAACAGACACTCATTTTAGATTGATTAATGGCTTACATTGGGCTTGCAGGAGCAAGTGTGTGTATGCAGTAAGGGACTGTTGACCTGTCCAGTTTTACTCCCAAAACTTTGCCTTCTCATGATCCTTATTTAGCTTCTTACATGGAAATGCAAAGCTAATTGCGGTCTTAATAAACTAACGAGTACCCAGCAACGTTTCTACAGATTAAAGGCCTTCCCGCATCACTGTCACATAGGCTGAATCCTACTGAGGACACGTAGTCAAAATTCAAAAGTCTTCTTAAAATGTATCGAACCCACTGGGCCTAATGTCTCGGTCCTCCTGATGGCACTTGTCTCCAGTGAAGGCTAGCACAGATGACTGCATGCCCCTCGCACAAGTGACACACTATAATTAAACTTGACTTCCTCCACTAGAAGCACCCTGACAACAGCTTTGTTTTGTAGAATTAAAAAGACACTGACAGGCTATATCCAGAGCGATCGTAAAAACATGATGTACATGTTTAGTCAGCTTCGGGATCTCTGGAGTACCATTTCAACACTATAAAATAGTTATGGCTTCAAATGCTTCTTCAAGCAACGGCTTGGGATGCATCATCACACCCTAAAATGTCAGCACATCTTCGAGACAGTGACAAGCAGCACATCTTTACTTACTCGTTAATTGGCGCCTGAAGGCAGGCTTTAAACAGGATGATAAGAGAAAATAGGCATAATTTAAGATTAATCCAGAACTGGTGGCAATTACTGGCAAAAGAAAAAGTAAAATAGGCTCTGAAAGCTGAAAATTATATGGCATGAAAATAAGTCAGACGAGCGGCATTGTGATTAGAAGTGACGTTTGAGAAACTGCTCTCCACTAAACTGCTACTTGGGAGTTCTGTAGAAAACATACAGCTGCGTAAAGGAAAAAAAAAATATATAAATTAAGTATATGTGAGAGGGACACTAAGGCATGGTGGTTAGCGTAGTAGCCGCAAGGTTCTTTCAAATCAATGGACCGAGTATGTGGAGAGGGCAACTTCTCCCTGTGTCCCCACATAATATCTCCCTTTTCCTTCCATGTCACAAAGTTATTGCAAATTGATTCAGTTGAGGGCTTTCGTAAGTCCAACAGCACTGGGGGATGCCAGGGCCCACTAACGCCTGCACCCGCAGTCACACTGGGCCACAATCTGTCTTCCTAGTGTAAATGTATTTGGCATTCTAGCAGAGTTTTTATTCTGCATTCTCCTTTTTTCCAATGTTTTATTTCACTCTTTACTGAGTGAGCGTTGTTTCCTTGTACAACTCAAAGACATTTTAAGTTTAACTGGTGATTCTAAATTGGACCAGTGAGTGTGGCCTGCAATATAAGAATGCAGAAAATTTGACAAAGGAGAGGAGGCCATTCAGTCCATCGTCTTGATTGTTTAGCTAAAAACTAAGCTGTCCAAAGATCTCATCCAGATTCTTCTTAAAAGTTGTCAAGATTTCTGTTTGACCTCCTTGTCTCGGTAGTCTGTTCCAGATTCCCACAACTCTTTGCATATCGAAGTTCTTCCAGGCTTCAGCCTTAAATGCACATCCACTGATGTCCTTGAGTACGTGATTCACCGTTAATACTGGATCTGCTGGATTGTCAAGGCCTTTGAGCATTTTAAAGATCTGGATTAGGCCTCCAAGCAGTCTCCTTTAATTCCTTGAGTCGGTCACATTACGACGTGTCCTCAAGTCCTCTGCATGGCTTCAGGTGCTGCTATGCCTTTTTTGTAGTGTGCTGACCACAACTGCACACCGCACCTCAGATACAGTCTGTTTAGCGTATTATACTGTATAATGTCCCCGGATTTACATTCATCAGTTTTCAACATAACATTACATTTACTTTGTAAATATGAAAGTGTTGGGGCACCACCCTGGTGACCTCATAAAAACAAAAGCACGTCACAAGTTGCAGAAATGTCTTTCCAGATGTGAGTTCAAAACAGAAGTAACTCAAAGATGGCCAAATTGCTAGTCATACTGCTTCCAGGCAGGAAGAGGTGGGTGGAGGAGAGCGGACAACAGAAGTGACATCAGACGTGGAATGGCTGTCAGTCTTCCGTTCTGCAGAGAGAGGTAGAGAGAAGGCATTAGCAAGCGGCACCAACCCCTGGTCCGGTCAGTAACCGTCACCTCCAGAGCTATTAAGCTGCCTCCTAAGCGCACATATGTGACATCGTTTGAATTACTTCTGCCCATTGCTTGGCTCAGGGGTGTCCAACTCCAAGGGCAGCAGTGGCTGATGGCTTTCATTCTAACCATTTTCTCAATTAGTTCCCAGTTTCTGCTGCTAATTAACTTCTTTTGCCTCAATTGTAATTGCCTTGCTATTTAAGACGCAGACCCCTTAGCCGTTTCTTTTTTCATTAATTAGCAGTCAAACAATGAGACACAAAAAGAGCCAACATATCATCAGCTAACCTGTGTACACATCATCTGTGTCTGAAAATAAAGAAAGGTCTCAGTAATGTCGATCAGCTCAGGTCCAGGAAACATCTTGATGGTTCTCTTAGAAAAAACAAAATCAACCTTTTTGGAAACATCTACTGTGGTAGAATGAGAACACCAACAAGCCATGAATTAGATAACGGGTTCAACTAGGCAGCAAGAATCACTTTCTACGTAAGAAACGGTTGGAGTCAAATACATTAGAGTTAGATGATCATCTGATGACTCACTTCACATTTAAGGAATAAAAAAGGGCTCAGAGGACAGCATTCGAAATGAAGGAAACAGAAGTCAAGTAACAGCAGTAATGGGTCTCTGAGGAAGAAAACCTGCAGCTACCGTGGCCCTCCTGGACACCCCTAGCTTATATGGTTAGAACGTTGTGTCAACATAACCCCCTAAATCCTTTACACTTTAGGGCAGTGTGTCCCATCTTGTAGAATTAATTAACGTTCCTGTTGCCAACATGTAACACTTTTCTACACTACCTGCATCGTCCAGTTCTGTAGGTTGTCCAGGGATCCTTTCTGAATCGGTTTTGCTGCCTCCTCAGTGTCTGCCATGTCTCTGATTTTAGTATCATCTGTTAAATTCACAAGTTTACTAACTATAATGAAATCAATGTCATTATTATAAATCAGAAAAAGTAACAGTCCAAGGACAGACCCCTGAGGGACTTCACTGATGACTTCACACCACGTGGAGCATTCAACTCTGAACTGTACTCTGTACTGAGCATTTTAATGACTGTGGTATACACCCACAATCACAGTGGGCCAGTTTCCATTCAAGAGTGAACTACACTGGATTAAGACCCCAAACCACCACAAGACCCTGGGTGACTTTGCTCCTGAACAAAGAGTTGATCACACTTTTAACAATGCATCACTTCTTACTTTTGTGTTTATCAAGGAATTCCCAGTTGGTCATTTTGACTTGCAGATAGTCAAACGCTTCACCAGGTTGGGGTGTATTAGAGAAAAGGTCCCTTGCTTTCATGGGTTCCTGGGCGTGCACCCAGAACGCCCTGATGGTAGATCAGCCACTACCAGTAAACACACACATACACACACACCGTCTTCGATATATTTGGTATTCCAGTAGAGTTTCTATTTTGTATTCTCTTTTTCTCAATTTTTTGATTCACTATTTACTGTCTGTACATTGATACTAAATATTCTGATTTCCTCACCCAACACAAAAAATGTGGACCTGTGAGTGTGCTCTGAAGTGGATTGCCATTTTGTCAGGTTTGATCCTCTAGTAGAAAAAGAAAAGAAAAACAGATTCTGAAAGTGGAAAGATTAGAATAGGAGCAGTTCATTCTCACACGTTTATCAACATTTGTCCATACCTTTAGTTCAAATGGACCATCATCTGATACTACCATGACTCGAGAGTATCTCCAGGTGGACCAAAGAACAAATGATGCTGCTATTTTTGTTTAAAGTAAATCACAAGGGTTCATTGACACATTTTGAGCATGTAATAAACACACAAGAGAGATGATAAAAGAGTCGGGGGAACCAAAGGTGATCCTCGTATAATTTAAATGTAAATGAAACAAAAAACACACAAAAATGAAGATACATCTTATTCAGATGGCAGTCTCTTTAAACTGAGCTCATTTTCAAGATGGTGGGTTCAGTAGGCCAGAAGTTGGAAGTGACGTCAGAGGTGGAGTATCTGTCAACATTTAGTTCTGCAGAATCTGGAAGAGAAAAGGCATTAGGTGACAGTGCCACCCTTTGGTTTGGATTGCAATTACTAGTAGAGGAGCTCTGAAGTTGTCTCCCATATTCTTAATTTTTGAAATAATCTCAGCTAGTCCACTTTTTATAATATTTCATCTGGAATACGTTGTGCAGTTTGGGTCTCCAGGCTACAAAAAGGACATAGCAGCTTTAGAAAAAGTCCGGAGAAGAGCGACTAGGCTGATTGCAGGGCTACAGGGGATGAATTATGAGGAAAGATTAAAGAGCTGAGCCTTTACAGTTTAAGCAAAAGAAGATTAAGAGGTGACATGATTGAAGTGTTTAAAATTCTGAAGGGAATTAGTACAGTGGATCGAGACTGTTATTTTAAAATGAGTTCATCAAGAACACGGGGACACAGTTGGACATTAGTCAACAATAACTTTGCACAAACATTAGGAAGATTTTCTTTACACAGAGAGCCATAGATAAACAAAATAATAAATTACTAAGTAGCATTATAGACAGTAAGACTTTAGTGACTTTCAAAACTAAACAATGTTTTTTTAAAAGAGTAGGGGGCTTTGCCCCCTGCTTGCTTTTCTCGCCAACTCCCATGTTTGGTTTTCCAGATACACACTTTTTAAGATTTTTTTTTCTTTGAATTGTTGCTATTTCATTAGTTTCATTTTTATTTCAGAACTTCTGTAAAAACAATATTTGGATTCTTTCGAGTCCCAATATGCTGAATCTTTTTAATGAGCTCCGTGAGACGTGTGTTTAATGACTTTGTACCCTAATTCAGGATAGCTTTCTCTGTTTGGAATTTCAGCACAGACAAAACGATCGACATCATCAGCAGTTAATCATTTTTTTTGCAAAGTAACCAAGAAATGCATGTGAGTTAAACCCCATTTTTGAAATTCTCTGACTTAAACTTCAAATCCTTACAATATTTATATACTTCTGACATATCACCCATGTCCATATATTCGATCTCTATTCGTCATAATAATTTCTCTTTGTTTGCGCTAATATGATGCTTACTTTCTTTTTTTTTGACACTGTCGTTGCTTGCTGCTTTCATATTCTGTATCTTGCTCTGCATGTGTTTCCCACCTACATATTTTTTGAGTCTTTTGAATTCCAGTTTTCATTGTCTCTAACCTGCTCTGCATGTGTTTGGCCCCCTTGTTTTTTAACTTCTTTATGATGTTTTACTTTGTTTTCTACTTTGGTATCCGGCCCGGACGCCCAGGAGGACCGGAGGAGGACTTGTACCTCCTCCAGACCCGAGGCGCCGCCCTGGTTATGTTGGGGGCCACGGTAAAGGGCCACACCAGGAAGTGCTGGGGAGAGGGTGACAGGGACACCGGATGGCTTCCAGGTGCGCAGCCGGCACTTCCGCCACACTGGGGTGTGTTTATGGTGGACTGCCGGGAAGCAGCTGGAGCCGATCCGGGTTCCTATTTAAGGGGCCGCCTCCCTTCAGTCGAAGAGAGACGGAGCTGGAGAGAGGACTGGAGGCGGCCAGGAGAAAGGCATTGTGATTGTGTGGCCTGGACTTTGGGGGATCGGTGCTGGAGGCACTGGGGGTGCACGTGAGGTCAACTTGTAAATATTTGTAAAATATTAAGATGTCCGCCTGTCTGTGTCCGGGTTCAAGTCCACACTACTCTGTCTTTTATTTCTTACCTGGCTTTTTTTTCAGTTACCCCTGGTCTGTGGTGATTATTTTCCCTTTTTCGAGTAATTTCCATTTGTTTGCGCTACTGCGATGTTTACTTTCTTTTTTTTATACTTTCTAATTTTCTTACTTTCATATTCTTTAACTTTCTTTGCATGTGTATCACGCTGTTTTTTTTTTGAACCTTTCGAATTCCAATGCTTTCATAATCTGTAACCTGCTCTTCATGTGTATAGCGACAACACATTTGTTTGGTTAATCGGATTTACAATTTTAAAAGCTTTTTTTTCTTCTTTGGAACCGTTGCTGTGGTGCGGGACCACAGATTCTCATAGCGTATGGTCCATTATTGTGTAAATCCACATTTTGTGCATTGAATGATGCGAATGCGAAAAGACTCTACTCTTTGCCTTTTATTTCTGACCTCTTTTTTCAATTTCACCTGGTCCTGATGATTAATTACCTTTTGTTTGCGTTAATGCTATCTTCACTATCTTTTTTTTAAACTGTTGCGACTGACGTAATAAAGTGTCACAAAAGTTCTACTTGAACAATCGCTGACTTCGTAACCTGAAACACAACTTTCCAACCCCTCCTCCCACGGGTCTCGCCTCCCCCTTACTGCATCAATCAGTACCCCGCTATCAGTGTGCCGTGCTGTACTCCGCCCTCCCTCAATCAGACCGAAAAGTCACTTAAAACAAACAAGGCTTCAACTTGGCTGGGACGCTACAATACTTTCGAATTTTACTGCTTTCATATTCTTTACCTTTCTCTGCATGTGTATCGCGCCATCATTTGTTTGAGCCTTTCGAATTCCACTGCTTTCATAATCTCTTATCTGCCATCTCTCCAACGCTTTTGGGTCTCTTTTCTCCGTGCTGCTCTTTCTTCTTTGCTGAGTGCACAGGATGTGTGTGTGCTACGTGCCTTTACATGACTGAATGTTCTGCTGGCTGTCCGTGCTCTTATTTGATAAGAACCTCCTGGATTCTTTTGATTTGAGACAACTCATAAATCAGCCTACACATAAAGCAGGTCATACATTAGACTTAGTGATTACTAAAGGACTGAAAGTTGATATAAAACAGATCATTGATATTGGTCTATCAGACCATTTTCTTCTACTTTTAATATAGAAATAATGATAAAAACACTCATGAGAAGCATATTGTTAAAAACGCTTCTTTGATTGGCAGCAGCTTTAAAACTTACAAACATTTTAAGTAATCAGTCCGTTTATAGTGCCAGCTATAATAGCGAGGACAATGTAAATAGTAAGGTGGAAAGATTTAATTCTAAAGTGAGAGCTGCTGTTGACATAGTTGCACCTGAAAAGACAGTGAAAAAATCTTCTAGCATTGTATACCATGGAAGACCCAAAGAGTGTCTGATTTAAAGAGAACATGCCGTAGAGCTGAGCGTCAATGGAGGAAGAGTAAACTTACTATCCACCACGAAATATTAAAAGTCAAAATAACAGAATACAATAACACTGTCCGTCTTGAGAGACGCTATTTCTCAAGATTATAAATAACAATGCTAGTAATCCTAGAGTCTTATTTTCAACAATTGATCACCTACTAAACCCAGGTAGCTCAAAGGAATGCCTCCTAAGTGCTTCCAGTGAAACCTGTGAGGCTGTCGCTGTATTTTCAATCAAAAATTAATGATATTAGAAATAACATAGTATATCTCCCCAACACTAAGGATCCCCTAAACCCCAACATCCTGTTATAAACAAATTAAACTCTTTCACTAGGATAGATTTACCTGATTTACAAAAATAATATCTCAATTAAAACCTCCACCTGCGTCCTTGACCCGATACCAACAAGGTTTTTCAAAGAAGTATCAGGCGTGCTAATTGATAATGTTCTTGACATAGTAAATTCGTCACTAGATACTGGGGTCTTCCCAGACTGTCTTAAGACTGCTGTAGTTAAACCCCTACTTAAGAAACATAATCTTGACCCTCAGCTCTTGAAAATTTTAGACCCATCTCTAACTGCCCTTCTTAAGTCAAGTTCTAGAGAAGGCAGTCATTATGCAGTTAAATGACCACCTAAATAAACATGCTATTCTTGATAAATTTCAGTCAGGTTTTAGAACAAATCACAGCACAGAAACTGCACTCGTTAAAGTAGTAAATGACTTGGGTAAATGCAGACAGAGGCCATTTATCTGTTCTCATCCTCTTAGATCTGAGTGCTGCATTTGACACCATTGATCACAACATTCTTAGAAATCGCCTTAGTCAATGGGTGGGCCTCTCTGGCAGTGTCTTAAATTGGTTTGAATCCTACCTGACAGGGAGAAAATATTTTGTTAGTTGTGGGAATTACAACTCAAGACACATGATATCCAATATGGTGTTCCACAAGGCTCTATCCTGGGTCCGCTGTTATTCTCAATCTACATGCTTCCGTTAGGTCAGATTATCTCAGGGCACAACGTGAGCTACCACAGCTATGCTGATGACACACAGCTGTACTTATCAATAGCACCTGATGACCCTGATTCTATTGATTCACTAACACAATGTCTGACTAGTATCTCAGAATGGATGAATAGTAATTTTCTCAAGTTAAATAAAGAGAAAACTGAAATTTTAGTGATCAGCAATAATGGATACAATGAGGCTATTAGAAATAAACTGGATACATTAGGATTAAAAGTCAAGACGGAGGTAAAAAGCTTAGGGGGATTGTTGACTGTAATCTGAATTTTAAATCACATATTAATCAGATCATTAGGACAGCATTTTTTCACTTAAGAAACATAAGTAAAGTTAGACCTCTTTATCACTGAAAGATGCTGAGAAATTAGTTCACGCGTTTGTTTTCAGTCGACTAGATTACTGTAACGCACTCCTCTCAGGACTACCCAAAAAGATATAAATCGTTTGCAACTAGTGCAGAATGCAGCTGCTAGAATCCTAACTAGGAAAAGAAAATCAGAACACATTTCTCCAGTTTTGATGTCACTACACTGGTTACCTGTGTCATTCAGAATTGACTTTAAAATTCTGCTTATGGTTTATAAAGCCTTAAATAATCTCGCCCCATCTTATATATCGGAATGTCTGACACCTTATATTCCAAATCGTAACCTCAGATCCTCAAATGAGTGTCTCCTTAGAATTCCAAGAACAAAACTTAAAAGAAGTGGTGAGGCGGCCTTCTGCTGTTATGCACCTAAAATCTGGAATAGCCTGCCAATAGGAATTCGCCAGGCTGATACAGTAGAGCACTTTAAAACACTGCTGAAAACACATTACTTTAACATGGCCTTTTATAACTTCATTTTAATCGTAATTTAACTTAATCCTGATACTCTGTATGTTCAATTCATCATAACAACTATTCATGGTGGCTCTAAAATCGGTACTGACCCCTACTCTCTTTTCTGTTTCTTTTTCCGGTTTCTTTGTGGTGGTGGCCTGCGCCACCTCCACCTACTCAAAGCTTCATGATGCTCCAACAATGATGGACGGATTAAAAGGAAGAAGTCTACGTGACCATCATCATCATCAAGCCCTTCCGTGAGAACCCTAAATCCAAAGAGGACTGTTTCATTTATGTTAGGTAGAATGCCCAGAGGGGACTGGGCGGTCTCATGGTCTGGAATCCCTACAGATTTTATTTTTCTCCAGCCGCCTGGAGTTTTTTGTTTTTCTGTCCCCTGGCCATTGAACCTTACTCTTATTCGATGTTAATGTTGATTTATTTTTTATAATTATGTCTTTCATTTTTCTATTCTTTAATATGTAAAGCACTTTGAGCTACTGTTTGTATGAAAATGTGCTATATAAATAAATGTTGTTGTTGAAGGACATGTCTTGCAAGAATCTCATGTTCCACATCCCCGCGAGACTTTCCTCTCTTGGCACCAAGTCTCATGTTTACGGTCCCTACGAGATGCTCCGTGGCCAGTCTTTTTTGTCTTGCGGGTCTTTAAAATGTCTTCCGAGAACTTCCGAGAAGGTCACGTATCATCGCCCTACTTTTCCTTTCCAGGATTTTTTTTCAAAATAGAGAGAATTAAGTAGCTAGGATGGGCGAGCTTTGTTGGGCTGAATGGCCTGTTCTCATCCTGATTGTTGTAATGTTTTAACACTCACCAGGGCCAGTGCATGGAGTGAGGTGACAGCATTTCAACAAATGGTATTTTTTTTAACATTATCAAATGATAATACAAAAAAATGAGGGTAAGAATAAAGCGTAATTATTATATAAATACCCAGGGCCTTATTTAAATACCACTTAAACAATTGTAAGAAACATTCAAATTTTACATAACACAGTTTTATATAACCGCACAACTTGTGCATTTCGAAGTCTCCATAATTCATTATGTTGCTGTTCATTTTCCAGATTTTTCACAGATTTATTAATTACTTCATTTTGTACAGGTTAGTTAGTTTCTGGAATGTTCTTAAGGTGCCAGTCACTGGTACAATGCCTGTTAAATGTCATTTAAGTTTGTAAATGAAAATGGGCAGGTGCCTTTTAGCATGTAGGACAGAATTTGAAACTGCCCGGCATTTCCAGAAGCGAGCAGGATGAGGGGATGTGGTTTGTATCACATTCAATTCACAATTGCAAAACTTGGGAAAAAAACATTTTTGGAAGGTTAGGAAGAGGTGGCGATCAATTAACACATTTTATTGTTTTTAATACCAATGTTATGTGCTTTTGTTTTGCTTTAAAACTAATCTTTTTCATGCATTGAGCACTTTTTGCCAAAATGATATCTATTATTTATTCTGTTTGTAGCGGTTGTAGGATGCTCGGATTTATAGCTTCCTAAAATGGTGTTTTGATTTATTTTAGTCTGGGTACACCAGGAAGGCATCCAGCCCTGCCTTGGCACACCACACTCACAGACAGACATGTAACACAGCAGCGCAAATGAGCTGATATCAAAGAATACACAGGCGTAGTGTGGAGGATTGCGGCTTTCCCTGCCGGTCCGCACACCAAGGCCGCCAGGAGGAGCTCTCCGACAGCAGGATCATGCCCCGAGGTCCAGCAGGGCATTATGGACCTTGTAGTATTTTTACACAACCCTGCTGGATACCTTGGGGGCCATCAGGAGTCGCTGTGGGGGCTTATGGGCTCTTTCATGCCCTATGACCGGAGTACGTCATGGTCACGTGACAGGAACGAACAACGTGCTCCCCGGTTAAAGAAAGGACTGATTGCCCTGACCCGGAAGGAGTAAGGAACTATGGACTGTCGGGACAGGAATACCTCCAGGTCAGGGGCTATAAAGGACGGTGCCTCAGTCCAGACACTGAGCTGAGCTGGGAGGAAGGGTGGCTAAGTGTCTGGGCGAGGAGGAGGTTTATTGATTGAGTATATTGTATGAGTAGTGTGGAGGGTGCTTGGTGCACGGAAGAACAAAATAAAAGGTTCTGGACTTTTACCTGGTGTCTGGAGTTGTACCTGAGGGTTCAAGGGTGCACTACTGCCCCCTACTGTCACAGTAGACAAATTTGTTTTTACCTTACCAGCAGATTGTAAAAGTACTGAATGCCACCTAAAAGGTGATGAAATGAAACGTGATTGTCCCATGGATACCTGCAGGCCTTTGAAGTGTCATCAAGTAAAGCACTGCAAGTGTGAAAAGAAATCAAGTATTGCTTATTCTACAAAGATACTCTAAAATGGCCTGGACACATGTATTGGTAGCCGTAAAAGAGATCATAAATAACTGGATTATTCAAACTGGATGTTTTCTTTTATTAGTATCATGTATGTCTCCAATTGTGCAATCAGTCATTCAGATGGAGAAAAGCAGTCAACTCTGCTGTTTGGTATCATCATGTGCGCCACACAGAACATGACCAAGAGAAAGAAAGAGAGCTGTCTGAACAGATGAGAAAGAAAATTATAGACAAGCATGTAAAAGGCAAAGGCTAGAAGACCATATCCATGCAGCTTGATGTTCCTGCAAATATTAAGAAGTTTAAGGTTTATGGGACTGTAGCCAACCTCCCCAGGTGAGCCCGGAAGAGGAAAATCAACCCCAGAATGGGTAGAAGGATGGTGAGAATGGTGGACGAAAAGATAAAAAAGAAGAATTCCAAAAAAGATACAAGCTGAACTCCAAGGTCAAGGTCCATCACTGTCTGATCACACAATCTGTCACTTTTTGACAGTGGGCTCGATCGAAGATGTTAAAAAGAAAAACAAAAAAGCCAGACTGGAATTTGTTAAAATACATATTGACAAGCTAAAGTGCTTCTGAGAGAACATCTATTGGACAGATGGGGTTAAACTGGAGCTTTTTGGCAAGTCCCACCAGCTCTGAGCTTTCAAAAAGAAGACCCCAACACCTAATGTGAAACATGGAGGAGGCTCGGTTATGTTTTGGGCCTGCTTTGCTGCGTCTGGTACAGGGTGCCTTGAGTCTGTGCAGGGAACAATGAAATCTCAAGACTATCAAGACATTGTGGCGCTAACTATACTGCCCAATGTCAGAAAGCTTTGTCTGAGTTGCTGGTCATGGATCCTCCAACAGGATAATGAGCCAAAACACACAGCTTAAAGCACCCAAGAATGGCTAAGAGCAAAACATTAGACTATTCTGAAGTGGCCTACTATGAGCCTTGATTTAAATCCCATTGAACAGATCTGGAAAGAACTGAAACCTGCAGTCAGGAGAAGACCCCCTGCAAACCGGACACAGCTGGAGCAGTTTGCTCAGGAAGAGTTGGCCAAACTACCTGTTGAAGGTGCAGAAGTCTCATGCAGAGCTACAGGAATTGCCTGTTTGCTGTGATTCCCTTCTAAAAGTTGGGCAGCAAAATATCAGGTTAAGGGTCCCATCATTTTTGTCCATACCATTTTCATTTGTGTTATTATTTGAAATATTCTGTTGAATCAACACTCTAAAGCAAAGTCTGATTTTTGTTAATGTCGGAATAAACAATGGCGAGTGCCAATTATTTTTGTCAGTTTCAAGTTATTTCAGAGACAGTTGCGGGTTCTTTTTCTCATGGAGGGGTGCCAACACATTTATCCATGTCTGTATTAAACAAAAAAGAGGAAAAAAAAATCAATTAACAAACAAAGCACATGCTAAATCACACTTAAATTACCCCAATGGTGATAAATATTAACTAGCATAAAAACCGAACAGACACAAACGATGTTGACCAAGTGAAGAGCCTCCGGAATGTTATGAAAAGTAACGTTCTACCAAATTCCAGTTGTTATGTGAAGATCTGAAGTGGCTGGAAGTGCACCCATCCACACAAAGACATATCCAAATGAAATCACAGAAAACAAGCAGGTACAGGACAAGAACATAAACTAAGATAAGCCCTGAAATGAAAGAGACACAGCCCAGTGTTGCGGGGCTCCCAGGGCTGCTGGGAATTGAAGTCCATCCTAAGTAGTGGTGTTTCCTGTTGTTCCGAGGATACAATGTTTGTAGGAGCGTGGGATTTTGAAATCTGTATCACAATATGTATTCAATATGGATTAAATGTATTGTCTCATAACTAGTAAGGATTAGTCTCACAGAGATGGATGTGTAATACATGTGCCTGGAGACAACTAAGAGTGAATTGGGCTTAAAATGTTCATGAGAACAATCAGATGTCTCACTGAGTATTACATTTCTAAATCAACCCAATGACTCAAGGGGGAGCTTGGTGTGGAAAATGCTCAGGAAATAAAGAAACGTCTTGAGCTATCGGCATATATGAACTCTAAACATGGACGTTTTTTTATTTACATCTACAGGTGGATTCCCACGTGCTCTTTAAATGCAGCTTGGCAGATGGAAGAATGCTAACAAAAAGCTTTTTTTATTCGGCCAGATTCATTTACATATAATGACTAAAAAGTATTTCAATCACAAATATATATACTGTATACGTATGTAAGGGAAATTAAAACATAGTTGTTGAAACTGCCTGCCTGATATGCTAGGACATCCTGACTCCATCTGTACCAGGACATTTTAATGTCATGTTTACTCTCTATATATAAAATCCTAAACCTAAAAGTACAACTTTTATTTGACTTTTTATGTCACTTTTTTGTCACGCTTTAAATTGGGCTTATTTTAGAACCTACATATATATACTGCTCAAAAGAATTAAAGGAACACTTTTTAATCAGAGTATAGCATAAAGTCAATGAAACTTCTGGGATATTAATCTGGTCAGTTAAGTAGCAGAGGGGGTTGTTAATCAGTTTCAGCTGCTGTGGTGTTAATGAAATTAACAACAGATGCACTAGAGGGGCAACAATGAGATGACCCCCAAAACAGGAATGGTTTAACAGGTGGAGGCCACTGACATTTCTCCCTCCTCATCTTTTCTGACTGTTTCTTCACTAGTTTTGTATTTGGCTACAGTCAGTGTCACTACTGGTAGCATGAGGCGATACCTGGACCCTACAGAGGTTGCACAGGTAGTCCAACTTCTCCAGGATGGCACATCAATACGTGTCATTGCCAGAAGGTTTGCTGTGTCTCCCTGCACAGTCTCAAGGGCATGGAGGAGATTCTAGGAGACAAGCAGTTACTCTAGGAGAGCTGGAGAGGGCCATAGAAGGTCCATAACCCATCAGCAGGACCAGTATCTGCTCCTTTGGGCAAGGAGGAACAGGATGAGCACTGCCAGAGCCCTACAAAATGACCTCCAGCAGGCCACTGGTGTGAATGTCTCTGACCAAACAACCATAAAGACTTCATAAGGGTGACCCAAGGGCCCCATGTCCTCTAATGGGCCCTGAGCTCACTGCCCAGCAGCATGCAGCTCGTTTGGCATTTGCCATAGAATACCAGAATTGGCAGATGCACCACTGGTGCCCTGTGCTTTTTACAGATGAGAGCAGGTTCACCCTGAGCACGTGACAGAAGTGAAAGGGTCTGGAGATAAAAAATAACAAGAATTCCCATCCCGTGAGACGCAACTTTGTGCCAAAAGATTTAACTATGCCCGGAGACGGAAATAAAAGATAAAGAGTAGGACAGCTGCTGTACATGCTTTAAAATGTTTGAACTACTGCACGAGATGCAGATCACGCGGCATGACAGCAGCGGCAGCAACAACAAGCCAGCAGCTGATTGAGCAAAGAGGAGGTAAAAAAAACTGTATTAGTTTCCCATTGTATCACTGTTTAAGAGGGGGTTTCAAAGGAGCAAAGGTGTGTTTAACTTTGTGCTTTGTTCTGTGTGATAGCAGTTTACATATAAGAAGTCTTATTCTGTAATACAAATGTTTAGTCAGGACTTGATTAACAGTTTTGGCCCTTTGAATATTAGTTAATGCCTGAGGGGTATTGCTAGATTGTACCTTTTATCTGAGTGCCCACTGGTGGAATTGAAATGTTTAGCAGCTGCTATATGTAAATGAACCGAAGTGGTAACAGGAGCTCCCCTCTTAATACTAATCTGACTTGCTACAGAGAGCCTTGCTGATCATATAGAGAGCCTCCACCAGGACCGCCATATTGAACTTTCCAACGTCATTAATTCTCCAACTTCCCATGTAGGTAGAAGGCTGAAATTTGGCATGCTCATTCGTTACAGCTTACTTACAAAAGTTAAGCAGGTTTCATTTCGAAATTCTACGCGTCACGGTCATAATGGATGACATTTGCCATGTTGAACTTTCTTATATATGGCCCCATCTTCACGAAATTTGGTAGGTGGCTTCCCTGTGCTAACCAAAACCGATGTACGTCCTTATTTCGGTGGTATTACGCCACTGTCGGCCACCATATTGAACTTTCCAATGTCACTAATTCTCCAACTTCCCGTGTAGGTAGAAGGCTGAAATTTGGCAGGCTCATTCCTTACAGCTTACTTACAAAAGTTAAGCAGGTTTCATTTCAAAATTCTACGCGTCACGGTCATAATGGATGACATTTGCCATGTTGAACTTTCTTATATATGGCCCCATCTTCACGAAATTTGGTAGGTGGCTTCCCTGTGCTAACCAAAACCGATGTACGTCCTTATTTCGGTGGTATTACGCCACTGTCGGCCACCATATTGAACTTTCCAATGTCACTAATTCTCCAACTTCCCGTGTAGGTAGAAGGCTGAAATTTGGCAGGCTCATTCCTTACAGCTTACTTACAAAAGTTAAGCAGGTTTCATTTCATTTCAAAATTCTACGCGTAACGGTCATAACGGTCGACAACGTCCGCCATGTTGAACTTTCTTATTTAGGGCCCCATCTTCACGAAATTGGTAGGTGGCTTCCCTGCGCTAACCGAAACCAATGTACGTACTTATTTTGGTGGTATGATGACACTGTCGGCCTCCATATTGAACTTTTCAACGGTCTTTGTTCCTTTTGGGCCCATCTTCAAGAAATTTAGTACACGGGTTCCCAACGCTAACTGAATCCTACTTACGTACATATATACGTCCATAGCCTGCAGCTCGGTCACCATGTGAGGCGGCGTTGGGTCCCCCATCCCAACGCCTCCCACGTTGTTGGCTGCCTGCCTATATAAGACCGTCTGTCACTCCAGTCTCTACATTCCCTTCCTTGCTTCGCCACAGGATTCACATCTCCCTGCTGATAACTACAGCCTTTTTATTTAATCCACGGCTTCTCCGCTGTTTTATTGTTCATTTATTACAATTATAGTTATTGTGTAGGTATTTTAGACTTACTTTACATTGTTCAGGTACCCATTTCCTTTATCATTCCAACCGTACCCGCATTAACATGTCTATTGAGGTGATCACCATCGATCAAAGAACTGTCACTTACCGAGTGGTTTCCATGCCCGGAGATGGCACCTACCTTTTCCATTCTCTTTGTTACATATTGCACGGCCATATCAGGCTCACTCTTGATATCCGGAGGAACATTGTGTCTTATGCATTGAATGACTGGGACAGGTTCAAGGTGTGGACTGATGACGATACAGGAGATAATTATACTACACAGGAGCACTAGAAGAGTGAAATGCTTAAGCCCTTCACCTATGGTTCTGCATGTGAGTTGATGGCTGCCGCTGAATTGTTCGGTTGTTGCTTTCAAGTGTACCGAAATGGCCAAATATTTTACACCTTTCGACAACCACCAATGCCTCTTAAACATCTTAGATTGACAGGTGACGATTTCAGTAGTATGTTTATGAATGTTTAAACTCACAAAAGCTGGATGTGAAGTTATCGATGAAACCGGTTGTATGCTTACAACGCTTGACAGATGCTGAATGTCACTCCAGCACAACAAGTCCTGCAAATACTGTCGTAATTGTAACAAACCATGAAACTCAAACCAATTATGACAGCAGCATTCCAAGCTGTGAGATTTGAAACAAGATTACTGTTCAATTGGCCAACTGTACGTTGCATACTCAAGAGTAAGCTCAGCGTACAGCTTGGTCATATTACAACCGGAGGGCCGAACTCACAATGTTGTATATAAAGAGATTCTTAACAAATAATTATTGGTATATTTTCCCTCAGTTTAAAAAGGTTTAATTTTCTTCTTAATAAAAATTTTAAGGCAGTACTTCGCCGCTGCGTAGCGCGGGTATTTTGCTAGTATATACAGTATACTGTATATATATACACTGCTCACAAAAATTAAAGGAACACTTTAAAGAAACACATTAGATACATCAGATCTCAATATGAAGTTGGATATCTATACAAATAACGACAGGGCAATGTCTTAGGAACAAAAGGATGCCAAGTCTTTTAATGGAAATAAAAGTTTTCTGCCTACAGAGGGCTCAATTGTGTAGACACCCTAAAATCAGAGTGAAATGAAGATGTGGCAGGCTAGTCCATTTTTTCAAAAACTTAATTTCTGCTACTCAAAATGCTTTTCAGTATCTTGTGTGGCCCCCACAAGCTTGTATGCATGCTTGACAACGTCGGGGCATGCTCCTAATGAGACGAAAGATGGTGTCTTGTGGCATTTCCTCCCAGATCTGTATGAGGGCATCCCTGAGCTGTTGTACAGTCTGAGGAGCAACCTGGTGGCGCCTAATGGACCGAAACATAATGTCCCACAGATGTTCTATTGGGTTTAAGTCAGGGGATCGTGAAGGCCATTCAATTGTTTCAATTCCTTCATCCTCCAGGTACTGCCTGCATACTCTTGCCACATGAGGCCGGGCATTGTCGTGCATTAGGAGGAAACCAGGACCTACTGCACCAGCGTAGGGTCTGACAATGGGTCCAAGGATTTCATCCTGATACCTAATGGCAGTCAAGGTGTCTTTGTCTAGCTTGTAGAAGTCTGTGCGTCCCTCCATGGATATGCCTCCCCAGACCATCACTGACCCACCACCAAACTGGTCATGCCGAATGATGTTACAGACAGCATAACATTCTCCATGGCTTCTGCAGACCCTTCAACATCTGTCACATGTGCTCAGGGTGAACCTGCTCTCATCTGTGAAAAACACAGGGTACCATTGGTGGACCTGACAATTCTGGTATTCTATGGTAAATGCCGATCGAGCTCCACTGCGCTGGGTTGTGAGCACAGGGCCCACTAGAGGACGTTGGGCCCTCAGACCACCCTCAAGAAGTCTGTTTCTGATTGTTTGGTCAGAGACATTCACACCAGTGGCCTGCTGGAGGTCATTTTGTACAGCTCTGGAAATGCTCATCCTGTTTGTCCTTGTCCAAAAGAGCAGATACCAGTCCTGCTGATGGGTTATGGACCTTCTATGGTCCTGTCCAGCTCTCCTAGACTAACTGCCTGTCTCCTGGAATCTCCTCCATGCCCTTGAGACAGTGCTGGGAGACACTGCAAACCTTCTGGCAATGACACACATTGATGTGCCATCCTGGAGAAGTTGGATTTCCTGTGCAACCTCTGTAGGGTCCAGGTTTCACCTCGTGCTACCAGTAGTTACACTGACTGTAGCGAAATGCAAAACTAGTGAAAAAACAGTCAGAAAAGATGAGGAGGGAAAAATGTCAGTGGCCTCCACCTGTTAAAACATTCCTGTTTTGGGGGTCATCTCATTGTTGCCCCTCTAGTGCATCTGTTGTTAATTTCATTAACACCACAGCAGCTGAAACTGATTAACAACCCCCTCTGCTACTTAACTGACCAGATTAATATCCCATAAGTTTCATTGACTTGATGCTATACTCTGATTAAAAAGTGTTCCTTTAATTTTTTTGAGCAGTATATATATATATAGGCAATTTGAAAATGACACAGTAACTGCAATGGATAGAAGCTGACGCAATATATGTTGGCAATGGTTTATGGGTATATCAAACACACACAGCACAGTGCTCTGCTTTGAGTCCACTTCAAGCCAAAGGACAACTGAACATGGACGCTCTGCTGTGGGATTGCACCTTTGTTAAACAAGTTAGATTTCTTTGGGCAGAAGGAGTGAACCCTGTTATGTAAGTAAAAATGGAACACTGCACTCCCGAACATTTAAAATGCACAGACTGGAGGAACGTAGGAGCAGGTTTTTAGGAAGCCTTTTCATCCAGTTCAGCACAAACATTTTAGCCAGTTGTCCCCAGACGTGTGTTCTCATTCAAGGATCACATCTGTAGGGGTCAAGCATATCATAAATGCCTCTTGCCTCAGACAGTATAATTTAATATGCCAGCGCTGATACTCACAGAGCTTTTCTGTGCCACTCAGAACGTTTTGTCTCATTTGTACTACCACAGTTTTATAGTGGACATGGTGTTTTCATTATTACCATAGTGCGTCACGTGGATGTGACCCTTCAGACTGGAAAACAGCTAGCAGACACCAGGTTGAAATCTAGTGAAAGGGCTGAGTCTGACAAATTGAGAGTTTCAAAGAGCAGCCCTTGCAACCAGTGCACTGTCAGAGGTAACACTGACATGAAGTGAAAGCTCACACGACCACTTTCCTGGCCATTTTTTCCTAATTCACAGCTACTGTATAAACACTGAAGAAAGTCAAATACTGGCCTTTTGAAGTATGTACTCAATATGAACTACAACGTTAATGCCATAAACATTTGTGCACATGACCTTGCCAGTGTTGACTTGGGCATGAACTACAGTTAGGTCCATAAATATTTGGACAGAGAGAACTTTTTTCTAATTTTGGTTCTGTACATTACCACAATGAATTTTAAATGAAACAACTCAGATGCAGTTGAAGTGCAGACTTTCAGCTTTAATTCAGTTGGTTGAACAAAACGATTGCATAAAAATGTGAGGCAACTAAAGCATTTTTTAACACAATCCCTTCATTTCAGGGGCTCAAAAGTAATTGGACAATTGACTCAAAGGCTATTTCATGGACAGGTGTGTTCAAGTCCGTCGTTATGCCATTATCAATTAATCAGATAAAAGGCCTGGAGTTGATTTGAGGTGTGGTGCTTGCATGTGGAAGATTTTGCTGTGAACAGACAACATGCGGTCAAAGGAGCTCTCCAAGCAGGTGAAAGAAGCGATCCTTAAGCTGCGAAAACAGAAAAAACCCATCTGAGAAATTACTACAATATTACGAGTGGCAAAATCTACAGTTTGGTACATCCTGAGAAAGAAAGCAAGCACTGCTGAACTCAGCAACGCAAAAAGACCTGGACATCCACGGAAGACAACAGTGGTGGATGATCGCAGGATCATTTCCAGGTGAAGAGAAACTCCTTCACAACAGCCAACCAAGTGAATAACACTCTCCAGGGGGTAGGCGTATCGATATCCAAGTCTACCATAAAGAGAAGACTGCATGAAAGTAAATACAGAGGGTGCACTGCAAGGTGCAAGCCACTCATAAGCCTCAAGAATAGAAAGGCTAGATTGGACTTTGCTAAAGAACATCTAAAAAAGCCAGCACAGTTCTGGAAAAAAATTTTTTGGACAGATGAAACCAAGATCAACCTCTACCAGAATGATGGCAAGAAAAAAGTACGGAGATGGCGTGGAACAGCTCATTAGCCAAAGCATACCACATCATCTGTAAAACACAGTGGAGGCAGGCAGTGTGATGGCTTGGGTGTGCATGGCTGCCAGTGGCACTGGGACACTAGTGTTTATTGATGATGTGACACAGGACAGAAGCAGCCGAATGAATTCTGAGGTGTTCAGAGACATACTGTCTGCTCAAATCCAGCTAAATGCAGTCAAATTGATTGAGTGGTGTTTCATGATACAGATGGACAATGACCCAACACAGCCAAAGCAACCCAGGAGTTTATTAAAGCAAAGAAGTGGAAAATTCTTGAATGGCCAAGTCAGTCACCTGATCTTAACCCAACTAAGCATGCATTTCACTTGTTGAAGACTAAACTTCAGATAGAAAGGCCCACAAACAAACAGCAACTGAAAGCCGCTGCAGTAAAGGCCTGGCAGAGCATTAAAAAGGAGGAAACCCAGCATCTGGTGATGTCCATGAGTTCAAGACTTCAGGCTGTCATTGCCAGCAAAGGGTTTTCAACCAAGTATTAGAAATGAACATTTTATTCCCAGTTATTTAATTTGTCCAATTACTTTTGAGCCCCTGAAATAAAGCGATTGTGTTAAAAAAAATGCTTTAGTTGACTCACATTTTTATGCAATCGTTTTGTTCAACCCACTGAATTAAAGCTGAAAGTCTGCACTTCAACTGCATCTGAGTTGTTTCATTTAAAATTCATTGTGGTAATGTACAGAACAAAAATTAGAAAAAAGTTGTCTCTGTCCAAATATTTATGGACCTAACTGTACGTAGACTATGTTGACACTAAAACTTTTTCATTTAAAAATTGCATTTTTAAACAAAAATGGTTTGCATTCACACTAGTTTTTACACATCATTTAGGAAAGTATCTCTAACCACACTAAAGCGACTGAAAGCACATATGACAAGAGCTGCTGGCCTACCTTGGAAGAGCAGGGACAGGAAGAGTCATCCATGCAAGACGTTCATTTGCAGCTTGTATTTACATATGGGATGGCGAGTAGGTGGACTGATGATGTGATTACAATTGTTACTGCAAGTTAGGTTTCAGTATAAGATGAGCAAAGTGGTTCAGAAACTGTAACAAATATGATCCAACCAGGGAAGGGCCAAATAATAAGCATGAACCAGTCAGAGAGTGGTTACAGTTTGCATTTTCAACCATCCACACTGTAACACTGAGCCTGTGATTTCTGAAGTATCTGTCTCCACGTGCTGTTTTCAAAAGTCTGAAAAGTGCGAGGGGGAAGAAAAAAAGATCGGAAAGAGAGAAGCGCAGGCAGAATGATAGTGCGGCAATGAGGGTTGAGAGAGAGAGAAAAGGCAGCGCAGTCAGTGGTCCCGCGATGGAGCGAAGGATCGGGGCTCTAGGGATGGATCAGTCCCACTGATTGTGTAGAGGAGTGGGTGCGATCAAGGTGGCACCCTCTCTGTGGATTCAAGGGACGACTGCATGAGTGAGAAGGATGATGAGAGGACAACCGACCCTGAGCGGTCTGGCAGATGCTGACATCGGCAGTCAAGACGGGGGTTGGGATGGTTTGGACCACGACTGCTTAAGTCTCCACCAGCTAAGCGAGCGATGGGTGAGCTGGGGAGACTAGGAAGGAGTTTGTGCTCAGCTCGTTTGACCCAATGACTGTTGTTTTTTATTCTCGTTTTTAGCCTTGTTCTTAATCACCAGGGGCCTCCTGTATAAACAGTGCGTATGCACAAAAATGATGCGTAAGAACTAGAGATGCGCCGATCCGATATTCTGTATCGGTATCGGTCCGATCCTGACCTAAATTACTGGATCGGAAATCGGGAAGCAATAAAAAATGTAATTTGATCCTTTAAAAATTACGGAAAATAATTACCGCATGCATAACGTGATTTGGGACATGCATCACGTGATAAGAGTTTCTGTTGCGTGTGAGACTTGCCGACATGTCAGCAGTTTGGAGTTACTTCCGACTCAAAGAAGAAAAAGCCAAGACTGCCGAATGTAATTTATGCAATACAAGTGTTTCGCGGGGTGGTAGCCTTTGATGGTGGTATTTGTGTTGAGGTATATAAAATGTATCTGGACATTTTTTTGAAAGCATTAATTTTTGTTTTCTGTTTAAAAAAAGACTCAATGACTGTATCGGATTTGTGACGTATCGGCAGATATCCAAATTCACAATATCGGTATCGGTATCGGACATAAAAAAGTGGTATCGTGCCATGTCTAGTAAGAACGTTTCCACGTTCAAATCACGATGTATAAAATCAAAACTTGGCGTAAAGCCACACACATTTTCACGGTAGCCCATACCCTGGCATACGCAAGTTCTGCACTCAGTTTTGCAGACTGGTGGCACCCAGCGTCAAAGCATTGCTACTGTTCCTGTGTGGTTACTCTTTTATTTTCCTGATGCGGCTTTATAAATACACTGAAATTAACCGCATATTGTTTATTAGTTTAATGCATCTGATTGTATTTAACATGTAACAATATAATGGTCCACAGAATGGTTAAACTATTCCAAATACCATAACTGCTTTAGCGTTGTTACTCTCACTGCACCTTTTTCTTCTTCTTTCAGCTGCTACCGTTAGGGGTTGCCACAGCGGATCATCTTTTTCCATATTACTCTCACTGCACTACTCAAGAGTTTTTATATCACTGTATCTGAGTGGGGAATTACAGCTGTACAGCACCTAATCGGAAAGAGAATTATTGGGTTACAGCATCAAGCACACGCTGCCTCAGCCATGTTGCTTATTGAACTGCGCTCATACGACAAACACTTCAGAGCCTTTCCTGTACGGACCTCGTGGTTCAGAAACAGTTTTATCCCAAGAACTATAAACGCACTCAATCAGTCCATCAAGTGCTTCTTGTAGAACTGTTTGTACTTATAAGTACATTTAACTCACTCTAAACTTGCGATACAGTTATAATATTGCACAACCTGAGCCACTTTATAAAGCGAGTATTTATATATGATGACAATATCATTTTTAAGAGGAAATGCAGCAAAATAAAACTTTAACTTAATTTAAATAATCTATATTGTTAATAAATAAGCTAGCGTTCACGAATTGTTCCTGCCTCGTGCTGTATTCTTGCTGGGACTGGCGCGACACTGGATGAATAGAATAATTTAACATGTACTATGAAGATATTTCAATGTTCCTTAAAAGTTTTGAAGAATCGGCGTTCTAAGCTTGCAGATGGCTTAACGTCTACTACAGAGCTCATTGTATGGCGATTGGGTATTTGGAGAAAGAAAAGTAAGGACAGGAATTGGGGGTTGGTACGTTTGAAAGAGACAGTACTGCTGCACACGGCGCAGCAAGCATCCTGCGTGAGACATGAACAATCACTGAACCACTGTGTTCCTATGTTTAATAACATGCTTTAACTCCTATCATCATGAAAATGATATCACGTATACATCTCAGTATTTTAATTATTCAGAGAGCTGTAATATTACGAATGTAATGGATTCTGTGTCCTGTCGGAGGAAGCCCGGAAGCATGTAGTGATTCATACACACATAGAGCACATAGAAGATCAAATACAAAACAAAGTTTTTAACGTGCTACTTTAGTTACAATATGATTTGAGAAACTAGTAAATTAAACGATTTTAAGATGAAGTTTATGATGTTCTACTTTAATGACAAAATAAACTATTTTGAGATTTAAGTTGACATTTCGTGCTTTTTTCCCACTGTGTGCCTATTTTTTAATTTTCTCTGTACCCTAATAAGCTTTCATATGAAACTTAGACAGTGGGCTATGAATTGCCTTTTCGCTGCAACTTTGATATCTGACAACTTCTTTTTTATTTCGGGCACTGTGCGACTTTGTGAACTTGAGCTTTCAAGTTTCTTCGACACTCGATCAACTTCCTTTTGTTGATTATACCACTGTTTAAACCAACAAATAGTATGTTTTTCCTTGCCTCCACTTGGTATTCGCTGAAATTCTTCTATTTCCCCCCGTGCTTTTGTCATTGCCTTTTCACAGAAGGCTGAGCTTAAGGGTTATTTACATTGAATTGCATATTCAAAGATTTATGCATCTGGATTTTTTTGTCTGTGAGCACATTTCCGCTTTTGTCCGCATGCCATGTTATAGTGTGAATTCTACGCACAGCGTTATGCATGAGGCCCCAGGTTTTTTTACTGTTTTATGGATTATTTATTTATTGAGGAAACACTGCACTATTTATTTAGAAAAGCACTGAACACTTTGCACCTTCCCCTTGCTTCATGTGGTGTCCTCATTTGTCCAGCTCAACCCAGTCATGACTATTGATAGTGTCAGGTTCAAGAGGCTTCCAAATGAGAAGCTGCACCTGCACCGTCACAAGCGGGGGTTGTGTGCAAGCAGCCTTTTTGCATGTCCAGCCACAGATTCTCGATTTATTTGAGGCTTTATCCGTGATGCCCAGCTATAGTCCCACATCTCCATGACATCCATTCTTAGTGTCACTTTATGACTTTAAGTGGGCTGAATGTGCCTCGTGTGACTGTCTGTGCCCCTTTAATGGAACAAGCGCTTCTGGAGAGTGGGTGCTAGTCTGATTCGTCTGTGGTCAGTGTAGGTCCAATCCCACTTCTTACAGGCTCGGTTGATGGTGGAGCCCATCCTGGCAGCATTGGGCACATCATGCCCATTTTCATTTCATTTACGCTCACTTACTGCTTTCCTAGGTGACTGACACGGAATTAGCAAGTTTATGTTTTTTATTTAAATTGAATTTTCTGTACATAATTTAACAAATTCACCAGACTTTTAATGCTGGAATTATGGTAGAAAAGAAAAAATAGCTTTCAGGTCCTTTTATTGCACAGAAAACATTCAGTTGTGAAAGACCAACATTTTGGCTCACAGTTCGTCATGTAAGGCGTCCCCATCAGCACTGTCCACAGCTCCAATCAGAAGCAGAGAGTTCGTCTCATTGTCTCTGACCAGAATGATGAAACTGTGGTCTGCATAGAACAGCTTTGGTTTTTGTAGATCTTCTTCAATGTCTGAGGTGCCACCTTGTGTGTCCAACTCTAGCGTGGCAGCGTGCAAATAATTGGCGAGGTGCAGATGCTCGTCACTGGTGATTCCAGAGAAATCGGCTTTCTTCTCATCCACTGAATCTGTTAGCCCCAGATCTTTCAGATATTTCTGCAGAGGGAGAGGAGATAAAGATCAATAAAAGTGCTTGAAATTAAAACGTCGGGACAGATCATTGGCATGAGCATTGGTGGGCTATCACACACTCCACCTAAGCCCTTAACAGGAGTGCAAGTGTCACATCTGTGTGGATGCATCATGCACAAGCAGCAAACCTTTAAAGAAGCCTTCCAGGGCTGTCCAGACGACGATATTCAAATGATGAAGGATTACAAATAATGTTAACTTTTTTTTTTTTATAAAAAAAAAAAATTAGAGAAGAGAGAACGTGATGTGCAAGTATCAACATCGATCCATCAACATCTGAAGGGGTTGAATGATTCTCGTACAAGGCTCTGTGTTTAGCTATTCAAGTTGCAGCCACGTAGGAGTAAAGTGATGAGTTGAACAGATTTGCAAGTTATGTGTTGTAAAATTACACCTTTAATAAATTAATAGTGCTGCTGCTTCATGAATTTGCAGCTTAGGGTTCAGATCTCATACCCAGATACACTATGTGGCTAAATGTTTGTGGACATCTGATCATCTCACCTTCTTCTTTCAGCTGCTCCCATTTAGGGTTTGTGGAATCAGCGGAATCATCCATTTCCACTTATCCCTGACTTTTACCTCATTTTCTGCCACACAGACTGCCTTCATATCCTCCCTTACCCCATCCATAAATCTCTTTGGCCTTCCTCTTCTCCTCTTGCCTGATGGTTCCACCCTCAACATTCTTTTCCTAGTGTACCCCTCATCTCTCCTCTGTGTGTGCCCACAACATCTCAGTCTAGACTTTCTCACTTGGTCACCAAACTATTGTGCCTGTGATGTCTCTCTAATATACTGTACAGATTTCTAATCCTGTCTATCCTCGTTACACTGACCGAAAATCGTAGGGTCTTCAAATCTGCCACTTCCAGCTTCCTGTCTTTTTATTGGTGCCCCAGTCTCCAAACCATACAATACAGCTGGTCTCACTACCGTTTTATAGACCTTCCCTTTCACTCTTATATCACTCCTGCCACTCTTCTCTATCCAGTCCACCCTGCCTGCACTCTCTTCTTCAACTCTCTTCCGCAGTCTCCATTGCTTTGGACTGTTGAACCCAAGTAATTAAATTCGTCTACCTTCATCACCTCTGCTCTTTGGAGTTGCACTCTATAAGTAGTGCCAAGTTTAAAGTCCCTGAATTCTTCAGTATGACCCGTTCTACTGCCAGTGTTTATTAGTGTTACCTATAGGTGCAGCTGAAACACCTGAGCTCAATAATTTAGAGGAGAATCTACATACTGGTGGCCATTTATTATAGATGGACATATACAAAGCTAGACAGATATGAAAGGCACTATATGACAGATAGATAGAAATGAAAAGCACTATATGATAGATAGATAGATACAGTAGATAAGGCACTTTATGATGTCTAGTTAGATATGATATATATATGACTATATGATAGATAGCGCTAAATGATGGGTAGATATTAAATTATAATAAAAAAATAAAGCTGCATTTAAAAAATAAAATAAATGACTGCCTGTTTTTGTCACACATTTTTGGTTTGTCAAAATATGTGTACCTGCTCTCTGAGAACAGTGTGCATTTATCCAAGGAACACATTAATATAGAAATATATAGACATATAGAAAAAGTTACAAAAATAAAAATCTATAAGCATTGCAATAGCATATCACATAAAAGGCCACCGAGACCAATGTGAAGAAGCAGCAAAAGCAGTTTCTCCCAGCAAAGATACTTGAAATGAAGGGCAAGTTAAGAGTTACTTATTAAAAAGCTCCCTCATTTAATAATCTCTTTGAAATAGTGAGGAGGATGGAAATGGACCAGAATGCTGTGTATCAAATGAACACTGTCATGTCATAAGGATGTAACGACAAGGCTGCTGCCTCTTGTTCATCATTTTCGATGGAAGCGCATGCAGCAGCATGTCGTCACTGACCTCATCATAGGACAGAGTGGCAGAAGTGCCAATTCTATTCACACATCCTTATGCATCCACCAGCAAAGCCATTTTGCTCTAACATGGGGCAGCGATGGTTCAAATCCTGTACTCACAAACTATTAAAAGTTACTCTGCATAGTAAAAAGTCTAGAAAGGTTCTATAAAAGACAAGCTGCAACTCTTACTGAACATCTGCCTCTTACAAGGGTGCAAACAGGCACTCAACGGGCAATCTTAAAAATTCCTCCATTTATCAGTTTTTCAGAGTTGCTCAACCTAACTCTGGGTGGTGGGAGTCACAGCCTAATAAAGCAGTAGCAGAAAAAAGAAAAATAATACCATTTTTACTCGTGTACCACGCGCCCTCGTGTAAGATGCGCATCCTAATTTTTACGAAGAAAATCGCAAAAATTGTTTTGCCCGTAATCGACGCTGCAGATCGTATAGGAAACGTTTAGGGCACGTTTTCCGCGAAATGCCCTTCTGTTTTTGTTGCATGACGTAAGTTTTTCTTTCTTCCGTCGCCAATCTCGAACACATGACTCTGGAACACCGTACTTGCGACTTGCTGCCCGATTTCCTATCTTCTCTGCTTCCAAAATCACAGTGAAGGAGCGTAAACGCTTGCTACTATCCATGCTGAATGACGACGCCAAACTGATTCAAAAACAAGAGCGAGAGAGAGCGCGAGCGAGCCCAAGCAGAAGAAGTAAATATTACAGAATTACATTTCCTCGTGTATGACGCACACCTGATTTTCTAATGCTAATTTTCAGGAAAAATTTGCATGTGGCACACGCGTAAATACGGTAATTAAAAGAAAACAAAAAAAAAATCACAACCACCATAAACAGAAGAGTGGGGCATCTCAAATCTGTACCTTAATATTATCTCATTGACGGAGAACCGGAGTACCATTATCTTCTTTCCAAGATCTTCACAAACTCATTTCATCCATAGCCCAGAGTATTTTAACGATATGCTCATGTGTTCAAGGCATAAGAACACTGTGGTTGATACTCCTGTTTCGTGGGTCCAGTGTGCTTGGTTGCGCTCTCTGTGGAGGTTGCGTGAGTTCTCCTGTGACACTCTGGTTTTCCTCTCCCATTCCTAAAGATGTGCAGGTTAGGTTAACTGGTGATGTCGAAATGGCCCATGTGTGAGAGAGCACTGTAACAAACTTTTAGCCCTGTTCAAAACAATTTTCTGCTTTAGATACAGTGCTTCCAGAACATGGTATGGCATCCTGCATTCCTAAAGTGCATTTAAAAGGTTAAAACAATGGTGTGTCTACTACAGTGATTCTGGATTCAATCTGTCCTTATTTATTACAACTAGCCGAAGCCCGCTGTAGCATATGGCGGTGTAAGAATAGGAACGGAAAATGCTGAGAAAAGAATTCAGAAATCAAGAAGAAATAAATACTTCTTGAAAGACGCAGTTGTGAGTAGGTGTTTTGGTGGTGACAACAGATAAAAGTGGTTTGCAATTCATATTGAGCTTGGAAATCTGTTTACAGGAGTTGCCTATGGGACAGAAGCAAATGTCCCTTTCGGCAGGCGGTTCACCATCTTCTCTGACGAAAATCGCTGCAACATTGGTGTGACATGTTGGGGCATTGTATCGTCGTAAATCCTGCCTAGGGTTTTCGCCGAAAAGCATTTATACAGATGCTGTTGGATTGGACCGAGTGATTTCATGCATGTGTTTGTATGATTTAGCAAAGGGTTGTGGACGCGGAAGGAGGATTAGAGATGGCGGGCAGGGCTCTGTCGTGCGTTCCCCATGGTCGGTCGACTTAGTCGATTATATATATATAGAAAAGCAGCCGGAATCAAAAAGAACAATGAAAAGTGAACGTGGCTCAGAGGTTCATATGGACTGTAGCAGAGATGAAAGCGACTGAGGCTGTGTTTAGTGAGGTGTTGCGTGTTGGCACATGAGCAGGCAGTACGCATGCCTTGAGAGTGAGGGTGGACGCGGAAGGAGGATTAAAGTTGGTGGGCGGGGCTCTGTCATGCGTATCCCATGGTTGGGCAGCTTAGTGAATTATATATATATATGACGGAGATGATGAATAAATCGGGAAGCTCAAATGAGAAGTGATCATAAAAACATAAAAATATAGTATATTTGACAAACCTCCTATGGGCTGAAGGTGTACCAGGGCCAAAATTCATATTAAGGCTTTCTGTAAAATATGAAGAATTTTTTTTCCAACAATGAAGTGTTTACTAATGAATTGAGAAGTTTAAAAATGTTGAGCATGAAGAAGGAGCTAGATGTCCATACATGGGTACTACTGACAACAACATTAAGCAAATCTGTATCATGATTCTAATGAAACCAATAAAGACTGTGACTGCTGGTATACCTTCAGTCCATAAAAAAAACAGATTATTGCTCTTCTTTGGTGTAAATGGAAATCAGAGTGGACGCGTTTACTCCTAGAAAACAACAAGAAACTCTGACTGATCACAGTCAAAATTTTGCCACTATGACCACAGGCACACCATGTTTCCACCATGTGAGGAGGAAGCTAAACAGCCAACCCAAATCAAATTATCACAGAAGTGTGGATAATTACTGACTAAATCCTCTTACAAGTAGATGGACAGCACAAGAGTAAAGGGTGAGATTCTACTCATTTATATTCTGAAGCACTTAATGACAATGTGCTCTATGATATGCTGACACTGCTGTGAGAGGATGCAGCTCTCGACAGATAACATAACCCTTTATTAAGAGATATCACTAGCCCCAGTTTAGCTGCCATTTTCTGGGTTTGCCCAGGTTAAGGTAATTTTGTCCCGCAAATATTTTTCCCCCCATCTGCCAAGGTCTTGGATATGCTTCAAAGTGGGGCCTATTCTTTTCATATCATCTGACGCATCTCCAACCACGTTTTCCTTGTCCATATACCCTCCACCATTATCCTATCATCCTCTGTCCTTGAAATAATCAGATCAGATAGTGGATGGATGAATAAATGGACTGACAAATGGGTGGAGGTGGGGTTATCTGATTGATTTTGGTGAAGTTTGGATGGCCTGATTCTTTTGACACAATCACAACCAGCATAGTTGGATGGATGAAGTAGTCTTGTTCTGATGATGACAATTACATCTCAGTGCTAAGCCTTTACTTCTCCTCTGTTAAGGAGTGGACTACTTTAAGGCAGAGGTGTTTATGGTTGTTATACAAAAGTGCCAGCTTTCATAAAAAAAAAATGATTGGTGGTTACTTTAATCATTGCACAATGCTCTCCTTCAGAAAAATGGTACAACTCCTCTAAAATATGCCAATAAAGAAAGGAGGCCTTGTTACTGATGGTAGGGTCTAGATTAAAAATTTCAAAACTTTCTTGACATCAAGTGGTAAAAACCAAACAGCATGTTAGTTTGTGTTTCTAGTGCGTTTGATTTTGGAGACTTGATGGCAGCAAAGACTGCAGGATGAACTGGATCTCGTGCACTTCAGACCTATTTTTTCCTTATCACAGGATTTCTTAAACTATGGGTTGTGAGTTACTGTTGTATATAATGGTAATGGGTTGCAGTTTGTGAAAAGGGTCGCAGTGGCTCACCGCAGGTTAATTATGAAATTGACATTGCTCCGACAATTGTTCCTGATTACACCCCCACAGCTCTGGCGATTGTCCATGAACTTGAAATGACTCCAGTCCTTTAAGTTCTTTGGTCTTTGAACCGGATGATTAAAGTTAATGCTTAGGCTCAGTTGACTGCACTAAGATGCTGTATTTCATTTGAAATGGGAATTTCAAGTTCTTAGTAAGACGTTTCAACTAGAACGCCCTTTCAAGTTAGATTACCGACTTGGAAACTGGGACAGTCTCACCAACAATGACTTCAAAAATCAATCACTGTGCATCAACAGAAGTAAAAGATATAGTATTGTACTGTTCATTAGCACTTCTGTTTGTGTCTCATTAAATCTGTCATCTGTTAGTACTGTCCAACCTCCATCTGTGGAGACAATGCTATTATGTTTGGATGCATACTGGAAAGGACTTAGAAGTTATACCATTTGTAAGTGGAATTGAGGAGGATTTCTTGCCTGACCAGGAAGCCATAATGGAAGGATGGCCAGGTTGTGTTTTTATAATTCATGTCCTGGCTGGGATGCTGGAAGAAAAGATGGACACGTGAGAGCTGGAAGCCAAGAGCAGTTCATCCCCCAAACTAATAGGTGGCCGTGTCCATTGCAAGTGGTTCCAGTTGGACACATGCAGGGCTGCATGGGAATTGGAATCCAGAAGCACAGCCCTGTTTATGTCCTTGGCAGACAACAGAGGACGCTGCCAGGGAGCACCTCCCTGGTTTCCATATGACCCAAAGGTACTGCCCACAAGCCACAATGTGTCACCGGGTCCGGCTTAAAAGGAGCAGGCAAAACTTACTGGAGGAGTGAAGGAGAGGGAAGGCAAACAATTAACACTAGAATTACCAGAGCCTACGAAAAAACTTGCAGATCCAGCCCACCTTAAATTCGTTCCCACCTCTCTGTCAGCGTCTTTTGTCCTGTAAATGTGCCGATAAAGACATGCAGCCTGCTATTCCATCCTCCCACCGCCACAGAACTTGCACAACGTTCTCCCAGCTAATGCCTTGATTATCTGGGAGTGAAGTGCTGGAGTTTTAGAGTGGAAATAATAGATCATTATTTGGAACACATGCATTTCATGTGTGTTCCGTTTCTACAATAATCTGTGTAAACACATTGTTAAAACAGAAACGTTTTTCATATTTTAGTAGTATGTTGGCATAAACTATATAATGTATGAAGCCTCAAGTCCAAAGATCAAAATAAACACTTTCACAAAAGGTTCAAGGAAAAGTCAACAGCTTCTGTGGCGTAACGGTAAGATTTGCTGACTTGTAACAAGAGTCCTCGGTTCAATCCTGACTGCCTCCTATATTTGTCGTTTTCAGTAGTGAGCTGCTCTTATTGTTAATATTATACAAGACATACATACATTTGATTTGCGTCTGTAACAGATGGTGTACATTTATAGTACTTGCAAAAGTTACCTTTTTTTTTACTTTTATTCTCTCAGTCATGATCAGGATACATACTACCTACCACCCTAGGGATCTGACGCTGTTAGTTTTTATTAGAAACTGGGAATAACTTTAGATGTGAGTGGTGTTTTAAGACAATGGAACTGGACATTCTCTGGTCTGGATGGATAAAAGCTGACACACAAATGCTGGTGAATCTGCCTTCTTCATATTTCACCGTCACTTTAATTATTTTTTATTCAGTTTTAATTAGTATGCACCTAATGGTCCATGATGTCAAAGCCGAACTGAAAGTGTTTATTTGATCTTTGGACTTCAGGCTTCACACATTATATAGTTTATGCCTATATTTTGTTATTTATTACTAAAATATGAAAAACGTTTTTCTTTTAACAACGTTTACACAGATTATTGTAGAAACAGAACACACATGAAATGCATGTGTTCCAAATAACAATCTATTATTTCCACTCTAAAACTCCAGCACTTCGCTCCCAGATAATCAAGGCATGAGCTGGGAGAACTTTGTGAACGTTCTGCGGTGGTGCGGGGATTGAATAGCAGGCTGCTTGTCTTAATCAGCACATTTACAAAACAAAGACGTTAACGGAGAGGTGCAAACGGATTTAAGTTGGGCCGGATCTATGAGATTTTTCGTAGGCTCTGGTAATTCTAGTGTTAAGTCTGTGTAATGGCTACAATAATTGTCTTAATTTGAGCTGTGTGGATTAAAAATCCATTTTATTGAACCTGAAATTGTGTTGGGTCATGGTGTGTTTGGAGGCTCAGTGGCGATCTCTATTGTTCACACATTCAAGCGGATGGTGCGGTACTGTGTACAACTTTGGTTGCCAGGCTACAAAAAAAGACATAGCAGCACTGGAAAAAGGCCAGAGAAGAGCAACTATGCTGAGGTCAAGGACTACAGGGGATGAATTATAAAGAAAGATTAAAAGAGCTGAGCCTTTTCAGTTTAAGCAAAAGATGGTTAAAAGAGAAACAAGATTGAAGTGTTTAATTTTATGAAGGGAATAAATTTATGAAGGGAATTAGTCCTGTAGATCAAGAATGTGAGAGAGTTCACTAAGAACATGGGGGCACAGTTGGAAGCTTTGCATAAATATCAGGAAGATTCAATTCAAACAGGCAACTATTGATGCCTGGAATAAGTTACCAAGTAGTGTGGCAGACAGTAGGACCTTAGGGACCTTCAAAACAAGACTTGATGTTATTTTGAAAGAATTAATTGGATAGGTCTGGCAAACTTTGTTGGGTTGAATGGTCTGTTCTCATCTGGAACCTTCAGACATTTTTTTGTAGCCTGCCCCAGTTCTTGACACAGTCCTGTCTTTAAGCTCTGCTGGTATTTCCTTTAACCTTTTGATTTGTTTTTGGCTTTGATTTACACTGTCAAAAACTCTGTTTTCACTTTATCATTGTGGGGTACTAGGTATTGCTTTATAAGGAAAAAAATGAATTTAAATGATTTTAGCTCAAGGCTGCAAAACAACAAAATGTGAAAAAAATGTGATGGGTCTGAATACAGTGTATAGTTGGCAGATGCCTTCATTCAAAGTGACGTACATGATCAGGATGTGCTACAACTGTATTTTTACGGTTTTACTTCAGGCAAGTTTGTTAACTTGCTCAGGGTCACACAATGGGAATCAAACTGGCAGCTTGGAGTTTAAAGTCCAGTATCTTAGCCACAAGGCAACAGTAATGGGTCTACCATTCGAAATGTGTGCCTTAATGTACTCAGAACAGTCGAATCAGATCTGCGCCACACTCCTGCCCCCCCATAGGTGTGACTCTACACGCTTTAATCAATAGATTAATATAAGAAATAAAGGAAAGTTCAAATACAGGGTCAGAGACTGAAAAGAATCATTGAGCAAAGACAAACAGATTTATTTCTCATATTTATTGACTGGTCTGGCTGGATGTTTATATATTTATTTTTTTCTGCCTGCCTTTCCAATTATTTTTAAATATGCCTGCAGGCAAAAATGGGTAATTGCGTTAAAACACTCGGTTCAGCAACACAAACCTCTGAGGATTTGTAAAGCCTTCAAGCTGTCTGTATTTAAACTCCGTGCACTTTGTCATGTGTCAGAAAAAATTATCTAAACATTTGCCTCCTTGCAGCAAGCAGATTTACAGAAACCTCTGGTTATTAAAAAGAGAGAAACAAATGTGCAAAATAAAAGCCGAGGCATGTAAATGGACACATTAGTGCTTGCGTTTTTTTGGGCTCGGACACCAGTATTGGTATCAGGAGGCCGATAGCTGACCGCCTCTAATCCCAAAGGTCCCACTGCCTGCAGTGACTGTTGCTCCACAATTCTTCATCCACATGCAATTTTCATAAGAGCAGCTGCAAGTCTGAAGTGGCAGGCATCTATTCTTTGGATGAATGTCTTTTACTTACTCCAGAGGGGCTAAGTCAGTACCTTCTTATGGTGGACTCAAAATTCAATTAGCTGAAACAATGGAATCAGCCCATCTGTGAATGATCCTCTTAATACACAATTTGCTGGCCTGGCTTGTTCTTCACTCACCCTGCTTCTTTTTTTTCTTCTTCCTCTAACTAAATTTTTGACAGTTTTGTACTTTTTTTTTCCTCTATCTTGTCTGCCATTTAATCAGCACTAAAATTAATACATTTAATTGTCAACCCGCCTGTCGATGTTGGATCCTCCCCAGGCGGTGTCTTCACATTCATTTACACATCTTCAATTGTAAAAAAGCGCTGTCAAACGTGAGGGCTGAGAGGTCACGAGCTCATCTGATTTTCATTTCCACTCCAACAGTCATTGATCTCCAAACTCATTCATTTTAATGTGTCTGCATGCATGATGTGTGCCCACCTGACATGTCTGCCATAGATAATGACCAGAAAACACATTTGATCAAAGTCGCCTGTCAATGGCCGCCATTAGCACTACTGGGAGAGACACTGAGCGTTTATTATAGGAACAAATCCAGAAGCCACTTGAAGCCGTGATCAAACAAACCTCAACCTGGAATAAGCTGACTTCATATAGGATGGATGGGTGTTATGACACATTTCTGCGGAACACAACATAGTAGACATGTGCACTTGGTAGGGGTGGGAAAGCAAATTAATGTTTATTTTCTAAACTAAAACTAAGCTTGAGTGACCCAAGTTACAAAGGACTGATGTATGGTAGAGGGAAAAAAAGACCACCTTAGTTCACTGGCAAAAGCTTGGCCTAAAAAACAGATTGGGTCTGATATGGACTGGAGACATTCAAATACTAACTTAAACAATTTGGCTTTTAAAATTGTGATTGAACAATTGCAGACTGTATAACAGACCGAACGCGAGAATGACGGTGGCACAATTCTTGCCACTTTCTGTAAGGTAATCTCAATTTTGAACTTTTGTTTTTTAAGTCCTTATACAGCTTTGACCTGAAAATCTTCTACCTTCTTGTGGTAAATAGCTCGAAAAACTTGAACTGAACGGTTTTTCAGCTTCCTGTGTGGGATTGAAGAAAAACTGAACTGTTTGATTACTCAGATATCATTACATTTTAAATCTTGGCAATGCTGTTTAAATGAAAATAAGAGTGATGCTTATGCATGCAATCAGAACTAATTAAATGTTAAAAAGACAAATATTTTAATCACGTTCGATAGGCTTGGATAAAAAAAATAAATTATTTGTTACGCCATCATGGAAGGGCAAGTCGGGGGTGGAACAAAAGTGAAGTAACAGACGGGGATCTGAACAATTTTGTGTAGTTTTTTTTTATAAAAATGGAACACTAAAATGCTGTAAGAATATCATTTTTTTTACTACTGGTATTTTACATTTAGTCTTTTTAACTTTGTATTTTATCTGTGTGGTTTTCTAAATACACTTTTTATATCAATTTGGCATAGATTTTCATATCTCACATGTTCATGTATGCCTTAGGGGTTTCAATGAAGGGCTAAGCAGGGTAAACTGATGTTAAATACAGTACTGTTGGGCAATGGCCTGCAAAAGGTAACCAAACTGGTTAAAATCTCAACACCACGTACTATGACCGGAAGTCTGGAATTGCAGGTTGAACTTTAAACAGCCCTAAGGTTGTCTCCACATCTCTTACCCTTTAGCCTCGGAAAGACAGCCAGGTAAACTGGGTATTCCCTCCAGGTCGAAATCTAGACAATATCCCACCATTGCCTCTATAACATTTGCATGCTGTGTCACTTTACCCAACATCCCAAAGAAGCAACTGTTAGGTTAAAAGTTAACTGTGCACTGTGAGTAAATGCAGGTGTGAGCCTAAGTAGGAAATTTAATGGACTGGCACCTCACTTAGACTTGATTACTGCTGGACAAAGTAGCCCATGACACTGAAAGCGGATTACGAGAGGTCAGTAAAGAGACAATGAGAGATAGTACACTGCAATGGAGGCTCATTCAATCCAGAGCTAGTTCCTGCTTTTCTTCTAGGATGTGGCGTATAACAGAAAAAGACCTGCCTTAAGAAAATGAAAGTATGGATGAGCAAATGTGTCTTGTGTTAAAGTAGACTGACATCCCATGCAGGGTTAGTTCCCGCTTTGTGATGATGCTGACAGGATAGGCTGTTTCAATTTCTTACTCTAGAATGGAAAAGGAAGTCCAGAAAACAACAAAATGGATGAGTGATCATGTCTGGTGGTGGGCTGGCATTCAATTCTGGTTTAACCTTGCTAGGATACAGCAGGCTTTGGCACTCTGCAACTCTGTAACAGAAAAGGTGGGTTCAGAAAATGAAAGGCCAGATGGATGATTGTGCCCAGTGATAAATTGGCATCATGCCCACTGTCATTTCCTAGTTTGTACCCAAATAAAGTCCAGAAGATGACAACAATAGATGAGTGAACATGTGATGGACTGGCACACCATTCAGGTTTAACCTAACCAGGATAGGCTGTGGCACTTTGTAGCTTTACTGTATAATGGAAAAAAAGAGGACTGAAAAAATAAGAAGTATTGAACACGTGTCATGTCCTGTAATGTGCTTCCCCACTCTACACCTGATGTTTCCAGGATTGGTTCTGCAACAGTATGCACTGGCAAAAGTGGGCTCAGATCATGAAATGGTAGATGAATAATGCATTCATTAAAAAAAAATAAACAAAAAAAAACAAATCCTGGTTTGGGTTGTGTTTTGTGTGTCATGCTACTTGCTTAGGCTCTGTCTTGATCCAACCCAATGCTGGTAACCGCAGTCATAGAAAATAGAAGAATATCTGGATTGCATAAGGGACAAATATGAGGGGCTGTCATCACATTATGCCTTTGCCTAACATTTCTGTATGTACAGTGTCTATAGCAAATCATCATCCCCCTTTTGAAATAGTCACTTCTTTTGTTGGATAGCCTGACTTCAGATCCCATTTTAAATATATTTTCCCAGTTTTGTTTACACATTTTGTCTTGCAACATTCAAGCAGCAAAAAGCAATTCACAAACATCAATAAAAAAAAGAAAAAACTATAAATAACTGGATTGGAAAAGTGACCAGTCCCCTGATTTAATATTTCATACAGACACCTTATTGCTTTATTGGTAGCCGTCAGTCTATTAGGATTTATCTCTACCAGATTTGGGAACCTAGTGTGGAATATTTGCCTATTTTTTCTTGCAGAATTGTTCAGGTTCAGTTAAATTTCATGGTGAGCAGTGATGGACTGCTCTCTTCAAGTCCAGCCATAGATTCTCTATCATACTTAGATCAGGGCTCTGACTTGGCCACTCAAGGACACACACCTTCCTAGCATTAAGCCTTTGCCTTGTGTTTTTGGTGCTGTGTTTAGGGTTGTTGACGTGCTTTGAATGTTAACCATCAGCCAGTTTTCAGCTGACTGAGGAAAACCTGCAGTCCTCTGCCAAAAATGAGTATGTAATTGGCAGCATCTATTTTCAATCAATCCTGACCAATTGCTCAGTCCCCACTGAAGAGAAATTACCGCAACTATATAATATTGTCACCACAATACTTCATGTTAGGTAGCGTGTGTTTTGGGTGGTGTGCCAAGTTTGGGATTTTCCAAGAATACCTCTGACCATAAAAACGTTTGTCACAGGACATCAGAATCTTCAAGATTTTCTGGCAAAGTGCAAATGAGACTTAGAGTAGTAATATTTCAGAAGAGGCTTCTTTCTGGTCATTCTACCATATAGGGGAGTATTGTGTAAACGTTGTGAGACTGTTGTCAAATGCACAGACTGACCAGTCTCAGCCATAAACACTTGCAAGTCCCTCAAAGTTGCCATTAGCCTCTTGGTAGCTTCCCTGATCAATATCCTCTTGGCACGGCCATCAAGTTTGGAGAGACAGCCCAGTCTAGACAGGATGTTGGTGGTGCCATATGCTTTCCACTTCTTCATAATTCACTTAATGGTTCCTCAGAGGGATAGTTAAAGCCTTAGGACTCTTTTTGTGCCTTTCTCCCAACTTGAACCTTTACACAACTTTATCCTGGAGGCCTTTTGAAAGAGTCTTTCCAGCCACAGGTAATTATTTGCATCCCCATGCACTACTAGCATTGGAAGCCTCAAGGAAAAGCCAGATTTATTCTGGAGCAATCAGAGCAAGGACAGTTGGTGTTTTTTGGGGGGCGATTAGTTTCGTGTGTAGTCTAGAAGGTGACCGGCTGTGCCTGAGCTAGTTGATAAGGGTTACTCCAAGGGCTGATCACTATATACATTGTAATAATCATTTAAGATTTTTTAAAAAACGTTACTTGTACTTGGATGTTAAGAGTAATAACATGTAAAGGCAACTGAAAATAGAAATATTTATTTTTATTTCCCTGGATTAATAAGAAAAAAGGTTATTTCGACAGGATAAGACGATTTCAATAGGTACTGTATTATACTTGTACTACGGATGCATGGTATACTGGTACTGCAAAAGTACAGAAAAACCCAAAATTTAAAATGGTACTGTAACGGGATTTCAGGATGTTTGGCACCGGAATTAAACATTAGCTTTGCAGTCAAACCCCTCCACTCGACACTTGGTGGAGGAGCTGAGGAAAAGGTGCTTAGAATTGTAGTTGACTTCACCAACTACATGCTATGACATGATCGAGACTGCATGTGGGACAACCCCTTCCCATTGCTTTGACACAACTGAGACTTTACAGGGGACACACCACCAGCTTTATGCTACCAGTCAGAAAAGGGTGTTTAGAGTGGTGAATTGGCATGGTGCTCCTGGGTGGCTGAAGTTTGCAGTTACCTGTTATTTGCTTTTTAACAGTTTTGGTACTGGTACTGAGGCACAAAATCTGTTACCGATCCAAAGGCAATACACACACACTGTATCAGTAATAGACTGGCATCTACTGTAGTTCAGAGCTGGATCCTGTCTTGTGCCCAATGCCATCAGGACAGAGAATGGATGAAAAAGCTGGTTAAGAAAATGGAAGGAAAAATGAACACTGTATATGTAAAAAAAAAAAAAAAATGCAACAATCCAACAGCATCTTTAATCGATGGTAACACTAAATCTTCGCCAATGGTATGAGGCTTTCCTGCTCTGGCGATCCTTAAGCTAATGAGGTACGAGGCATATACAGCAATTTCATTAATATTAATGAAATGTGAAACAATATTTTTTCAAGATTTCATATCCAACAATTTTCTTTGAAAAAAATCTACTGGCTTATTCGTAAAATGGGAATGCTTTGTTTCTATAGGACGCATCAACTTACTTGGGCGAAAGTATGGTTCGCTAATATTTCGTAGCAAATCACGCATTGAGGACGTGGATCTATCGTATCATGATTCCAAGTGAATCCTAGTTTTAGATATTCAGGGTCATATTTTCTTACAACTTTCCGTCGTTTCGATTCATGCAAACTCGTTGAGGGAGCTTGGAAGTCAGCCTCAGTGCCACTTTTGTCATTTATAAGAACATCTTCTGTCTTTTCATCACAATCAACCGGCGGCAGCGACGTAGTTTTTGCTATCCGTTTCAACCACTTTTCCATTATTATATTCAAACATTAATAATTGTTTTTAAAAAGATTATAAGGGCGTACGCTAACGAACACAACACAACGCGATAAAGAATGTCACAAAAATAAAAGACATCCGGCTGTTAGCCCGAACGGTCGGAATATCGTCTTATGTTTCAGGGCCCACTCAATATTCGCTCTATATGCCTGCCTAACGCTGTAGATCATTTCAAAAAAACATCTTTTTAATTTGGCATTTTCATAAGTATATTTTAGATTGCTGTATACCCTTAATAAACTAGATATCAATGGAATGGTCACACCTTTCAAGAAACCTAAAATCTTTATTAATCTTTACTTTTCTCTGTTTAATTTCCAGTTGATTTCAACACCATCACCACTTGATCAAAGCACCTGTAATGTCTGAATGAAAGCAGATACCCCATCATACCACAAGGCCCATTGCACTGAATCCTCTAAGATGAAGCCTTCCAAAAAAAAAAAAATACAATAAAGAACTACTTAGGAACATTTATATTGGGTTGTTTTTTCGCATGTAACCAGTACAGAATTTTTTTTTTTTATTTCTCTCCAGCTTAACTGGAATCTTTTTTTTCTATCCACCCTGGGTAACAGACCTTAACATCATAGATCATTTAGAGCAGGGGTGCCCAAAATGTTGATCGTGATCGACCGGTAGATTGGAAAGGTAGTGTAGGTAGAAAACATTTTTTTTTTAAATGTTAGTCTATCATATATCCTTCCTATGGCATTTTCCACTTGATTGACATACAGGGCGGCCAGTCTGAGATCTCTTTTCTTCTAACACACTGGTCATCCCACACGCACAATCAAATGCGCGAGCTACTGTAAAACTCCGGCCATCTAAGTGATCTAGTTAGCCTTCCAATTTATATTGACTAAAGAAGGGATTTAAAAAAACCTTTGTTGGTTATGGGCTGGATGTGGAATTGGAAGAGGATTTTTTTCTCTCACAATGTCACAATCGAAGTGCGGTTGTCTGATCTGTCAATCTATCATTGCTATTCCAAAGAAGGAAAATGTGGAAAGGCACTTTCGAACTGTTCATAAAAACTATAAAACTGACTTCCTTCCGAAAAGCGATCTGAGAAAGAGAAACGAGAGGGAACGAAAATCACAGTTAATCAGACAGCCGTCATTTTTCACTCAGCTGAATTCAAAAGCAAAGGCAGACACAACGAAGCATCGTTCCAGGTGAGTCACTTGATCATTAAGCATAAGAAGTCCTTCCAAGGTGGAGAGATGATAAAAGATCCCTTCGTTGAGGCAGATGGCTAGGGAGAAATTCCTGCTGAGATTTCAAGACCCCTGGCCGGAGAAAAAGGAGTTATTTATGCAGAATACAAGCAATTTAATAACGATCAATGGCCGCTAGACTTGGCATTTTTTTCCCGATCTGACCAACATGTTGAATGAGCTTAATGTACAGCTGCAAGGAAAAGAGAAAGCCATGGTCAGTATGATTAACTCAGTTAATGCTTTAAAACGAAAAATGCAACATCTGTCCTCAAAGCTGCGAGCATCTTGACTTGGGGAACATCCAAAACCTCGCGTCAGAGCTGGAGATGCAATGGAAGGCGTGTGCGCAATTTGACAGCATACGCTACAGAGAGCAGATTGAAAATTTTCTATCAGACTTTATCTAATGGAAAAAAAGTAACAATTCGAGTGTTGCCCAATGTAGCAGAGTAAGAGTAGCATTTCTTCTTCACAAATGTACTCAAGTAAAAGTAAAAATTATGGTGCAGTAAAACTACGCTTAGAAGTACAATTTTCTCAACAGTTACTCAAGTAAATGTAAGTCGTTACTACCCACCTCTGATACTCAGTATATTATTTATATATATATATATATATATATATATATATATATATATATATATATATATATATATATATATATATCTACATAGATTGCATTTTTAATGTAGTTAGATCATTTTGACCTGCTCATGTTAAAAGTAGCTTACAAGCTGAAAAAGTGTGGGCACCCCTGATTTAGAGGCTTAAAAAACAATTCTATATTTAAGGACTTTATTTCTCTTAATTGTCTGTCTTTCTTATTTAAGTGTGCATTCTTTATTTTTTGTAAACTATGCATCATTTTTCATATCTAATTATAATTTGTTTTTCTTTGCATAACTAGTTCTTTGACATCTTACAGTAGCACTTTATGCTACTGTACATGTTTTGTATGAAAATGCACTATAGAAATAAATGTTATTGTTCCCCGTCTGTGGAGTCCCACACGTCAGCCCCAATCCTCACAAATTCGTAAAAATACTGCAGAGGCGAGTAATTTCTCATTTAACTTCGGAGCTGTTACACTATGATCAGAGACGTATGTAGATTTGTGTATACATCGTTCTATTCATCAGTTATATTCAAAACAGACATCACATCTGACAACTCAGATATTCTGAGGCTGTGTTGCAAACAACTTTGTAAAATGGAGCAAAGGCCAGAAAGCTTACTGCACTGAAAAAAGTGAAATGGCAGGTTGTTACATTTACAAAAATGTATTTACTTTATATTACATGTATTATTTATGTTCCACTTTTGAGCATAACTCGATCATATTTAAGTTACTGAATCTTGTGGGATGTACAATATGCTAATTTTTGTCATTTAAGTAGAAGTCAAAATTTAGTCCTCACTGGAAATTAATATGCCCCAAGCGGATTTATTGCCACCGGAGGTTGGATAACTTGGAGGTAAAGTCACGTGAATTTCAAAGAAGCAGCGAGTCTGAGTTATTGTCAGCAGTTAAGAGCAAAAGGTTAGTGAAATAAATGTTAAAAAAAAAAAAACCACACACACGAGAAATATTCAGATATTCATTTAAAACACTTAATCACACAGATTAACGTTACTCTGTTTTGCATTTTTCCTTGTATTCTCTTTTAACGTTTTATCAAATGATGCTCACTAACTACCGTCACAAGTCAGTAAATGTACTATTAAGTTGTCTAGATTTACTTGCTTAGTACAGGTACGTTTACGTACTGAAAAAAAGCCAAAAACTTCTGACTTTTGTTAAGGGTCAACAACTTTCAGCATTGCTGTTCATTAGTATTATCATAACATTGCTCAACCAGATAAATACTATTAATACAAACAAATAAATAATACAATACGAATACAATATACATATATATATATATACATATACACACATATCTATACTAATAAAAGGCAAAGCTCTCACTGACTGACTGACTGACTCATCACTAATTCTCCAACTTCCCGTGTAGGTAGAAGGCTGAAATTTGGCAGGCTCATTCCTTACAGGTTAATTGCAAAATTTAAGCATTTTTCATTTCGAAATTATACGCGTAACGGTCATAACAGTCGACAACGTCCGCCATGTTAAATGTTCTTATTTATGGCCCCAACTTCATGAAATTTGGTAGGCGGCTTCCCTGCACTAACCGAAACCGATGTACGTACTTATTTTGGTGGTATGATGCCACTGTCGGCCGCCATACTGAACTTTCCAACGGTCTTTGTTGCCCTCACTGACTCACTCATCACTAATTCTCCAACTTCCCGTGTAGGTAGAAAGATTAAATCTGGCAGGCTCACTCCTTACAGCTTACTTACAAAAGTTAAGCAGGTTTCATTTAGAAATTCTACGCATAATGGTCATAACGGTCGACAACGTCTGCCATGTTAAACTTTCTTATTTATGGCCCCATCTACACGAAATTTGGTAGGTGGCTTCCCTGCTCTAACCGAAGCCGATGTACGTACTTATTTCGGTGGTATGACGCCACTGTCGGCCGCCATTTTGAACTTTCCAACGGTCTTTGTTACCTATGGCCTCATCTTCAAGAAATTTGGTACTCGGGTTCCCAATGCTAACTGAATCCTACTTATGTACATATATACGTCCATAGCCTGCAGCTCGGTCGCCGTATGAGGAGGCGTTGAGTCACCCATCCCCACACCTCCCATGTTGTTGGCTGCCTGCCTATATGAGGCCGTCCGTCGCTCCAGTCTCTTCATTCCTTTCCTTGCTTCGGCATGGTATTCACATCTCCCTGTTCATAACTGCAGCCTTTTTATTTAATCCACAGCTTCTCCGCTGTTTTATTGTTCGTTTATTACGATTATAGTTATTGTATAGGTATTTTAGACTTAGTTTACCTTGTTCAGGTACCCATTTCCTTTATCGTTCCAACCGTACCCGCATTAACATGTCTATCGAGGTGATCACCATCGATCAAAGAACTGTCACTTACCGAGTGGTTTCCATGCGCCTGCATTTTCCATTCTCTGTGTTACATATTGCACGGCCATATCAGGTTAACTCTTGATATCCGGAGGAACATTGTGTCTTATGTATTGAATGACTGGGACAGGTTCAAGGTGTGGACTGATGATGGTACAGGAGATAATTATGCTACACAGGAGCACTATAAGAGGGAAATGCTTAAGCCCTTCACCTATGGTTCTGCATGTGAGTTGATGGCTGCCACTGAATTGTTCGGTTGTTGCTTTCAAGTGTACCGAAATAGCCAAATATTTTACACCTTTGGACAACCGCCAGTGCCTCTTAAACATCTTAGATTCACAGGTGACGATTTCAGTAGTGGACACTTTGATGTTTACGAATGTTTAAACTCTCAAAAGCTGGATGCGAAGGTATCGATGAAGCTGGTTGTATGCTTACAACGCTTGACAGATGCCGAATGTCACTTCAACCCAAGTAGTCCTGCAAATACTTGGTAATTGAAACAAACCATGAAACTCAAACCGATTATGACAGTAGCAATCCAAGCTGTGAGATTTCATACAAGATTACTGTTCACATGGCCAACTGTACGTTGCATGATCAAGAGTAAGCTCAGCGCACTGCTTGGTCATATTACAACCGGATGGCCGAAATGACAACGTGGCATACAAAGAGATCCTTAACAAATAATTATTGGTATATTTTTCCCTCAGTTTAAAAAGGTTTACTTTTCTTCTTAATAAAAATTTTAAGGCAGAACTTCGCCGCTGCGAAGTGTGGGTATTTTGCTAGTATAAAAATTTATAACATATACAGTTATATTATAAAATACATTTATTTATATTTATGAATCACTCTATCCAAGGTGCATTTTCTGTTCATATTTAGTTATACACTGGTCATGGCATTCTGGAATAGCCAAAGAAGCAGTTTTCTTTTACAACTGTTGTACATTTCAGCTTTTTAATACTAATCTTTTGTATTTTTGGCGGTTTGTATTGTTTTTACCAAATAAAACTAGTTTTGGTATAAACAAACCTGTTAATTTCTTATCAATAACTTTGAACATGAACTATAAAAGTTATACTGGAACAAGTATGATTGACAACCTAAAAAGGTTACAGCCAAGTACTCAGTGAGGTCCATTTTTTAAAAAGTTTATAAAACAATTGTTAAATTATTATGCTTTATGGACATGAGTCATACTCATTTAAAATAATTAATTTAACAGAGAATGAAAAGGTTTCATTAATTTTATATAAAAATATGTTGTTTCAGAATATATTAATTTAGTGCAGTAAGCATAATTAAATTATTTTTGATAAAAAACAATTCTATTATGTGCAACCGATGTATATTTTTTAATTTTAATCTGACATACCATTTTTTCAGGGTGTTGAGGTGTATACACCTTGCAAAGTATTAAAAAAAGACAGCTATGAAGGAACATTTTAAAAATTCTGTTGTGCCACATTCTAATACAGCTCACAGTAAGTAACATTTCTCAACAGTTTTGATTTTAAGTTTGTTGGTTTGGACGTGCAGCTTGCTAAGTACCACATAATAATATTCTTAGTCTACTTCTGTCAATCTTGCACATCTTGGAATAGATTTTGTAATGTATGCAGCAGGGATGGACACATTGGTAGTTTGTATGTCTTGGGGCTACCAGATTTTGCTTTCAGACATCCAAACTACAGACTCACAAAGTGGCCGGTAGACTACTCGATGTTTAGGATCTTTGGTAACATTTGAAACATTTTGGTAATCAAGAACAAACTGACAAAAACAAAAGACCCAGTCCTTTAAATACAATTCTAACTTGAGTTGATCTTTTAAAGACAGTTGCTTATGGGGAGCCACACTGCCTGAAGCCTGCGAGTTGACCTCAGTGCAAAGCATGCTCTGTCAGTGATCAAAATGCATTTAAACTTGTGGCAGTTATTGCTGGCTTTAAGAAGGACAAAAAAAAAAATGCATAAGTTGGTGTGTCAGACCCAGGATGGGTGAGTATAGTATTCCCTTCAGTAGATAGATAGATAGATAGATAGATAGATAGATAGATAGATAGATAGATACTTTATTAATCCCAGTAGGTGACCTACATGATGAAGAGATGCACTACAAATATTTCTGCATGTCTTCCTAGCACTTTGATGACTTGTTGTGTCACATTCAACCCTTTACTCATTATTCTGGCACCCATGTCACCAGCATCTCCTCAAAAATCACCACCCAGGGTGCCATCACTGTTTCTAACATCATTTTTGCTGAGCGGACCTCTAAATGAGCATGGACTTGTCAAGTGTTAACCAGGCTTAACATGCGCACAACACACAATAATTTTACAACAAGTCTTCAAAGAAGGCAAGAGAAACAATAGCGTTAGCAACTGGGGCAGTGAGGGAAAGAATACCAAAAGTTAATTGCATCCTCTCATTGTTTACCACAATATAAGGTAATAATTAATGCATACTTTGTTATGAATTTAAAACAAATGAGAGGACAGGCGAACTGTTCCATTACTGCTTCAATACCAGTTATTGGAAAGGAATTATAATTATAGGCAGCATTATGAGACAAATAAATGGAAAACAACCTTTCAGATACTGGAAGAACTTTTACAGCTGATTAAATAGAGGATATTCCACAAACTAATTATGCAGATAACATCAAGACACTGCAAACAAAAGTGACTCTTTGTTTTCAGGCAAAACTAATTTTAGAACTGCAAGGTGAGAAAGCACAGCAACAGACTGTTTACTAGTCAACCTGCAAGATCTAACAAATGGTGATGCAGTGCTGAGGCATTTCATGAAATGAACAACTTGGAAAGTAAAATGTGCACTGATGCAGTAGGTAACTCTTTTCAACGGAAATGGCTTGCTGCAGTTGAGAGAATGACCTAAAATATTTGACAGCTTGTTCATTACATGTGATGGCTTGAATGTTCCAACAATGCTCTTACCACAGATTTTTAGCCTCGGTTGGACAGCAACCTATACAAATCAGTGGGTTATACTACATCATAAACAGATCTTGCCTTACGAAGTCACAAAAAGTGCACGAATCTCAGATAAAAAAGGTGCTCACCATTAACCGATGTGCACTCTGGGTCCCTAACAGAAAATAACTTTTTTCTCTGATATATTGGAAGTTCTGCAAATGTTCCTCTCACTGTTATCTCAAACACTGCAGAGTGTGAATGTGTTTTTTCAGGTATACAGCTCACCTTTATTAACATGAGGACCCTCTTGGCAGTTCAAGCATGATACACTTCAATGCAGCTGTATACACAGATCACTGGTTGTGGTCAACTAAAGGTGTATGACACTGAAAACGACATATTGAACCTCAGAATAACTCTGAAAGTCAAACAGATGATATTTTCAACAGACAAACTAATTGGTGGAGTCTAGATTAGGTTTGAAAACAAAATTTGAGAAAATAATGCAGTATTTCAATTCATGTTTGGTAAAACATTTTTGCATACATTGAAAAAGACCATAAATCAACAGGACATAACTCTTTAAAAATCATCTGTTTATTAAAATATTCTCTTCCAAGAAGCCTATTGTGCTTATGTCATGATAGATGAGTGCTATGCACTCATGTACAACAAACTTTTAACTGTAAAAAGTTGCCGGTAACCCTTCATCTTGTATATAAAGCTGGGGCAACCAGAAAGCATACCTTGACTACTAGGTTTGCAAAAGTGCAGACCACTATATGCATTTCCAACCCGGCGCACTAATAAAATGTATTGCATTTTTTTTCCCCAACAGATGGCACATCACAAATATTAATGAACTAGCAAAATACCCGCGCTTCGCAGCGGAGAAGTAGTGTGTTAAAGAAGCAATGAAAAAGAAAAGGAAACATTTTGAAAATAACGTAACCTGATTGTCAATGTAATTGTTTTGTCACTGTTATAAGTGATGAGTGTGGTTGTTGTATATATATATATATATATATATATATATATATATATATATATATATATATTTACACACACACACATATATATATATACATATCTATACATATACACATATATACACACACATACATACATACACACACATATATACACACAAATACATACATATATATATACATATACATACATATCTACATATATACACACACAGCTATTTCAGATCAGTGCAATACGCTGTTTGTTAAAACGGTTGACTCCGCCTTACGCAATAACAAATCAAATCATGCAGTTGTCTTTGCTCATATGTCATTTTAGAGCTGGACGCCTGGCATCTTTTTGGCCACAAGTTCGTTTCTGTTTGGTGTGAGGTTCTGTGTTGTGGAGATTCTCAGGATGGATTGCAGGTGCTCATCAGTGAGGCGACTCCTGTGTGCTGTTTTGTTAGTCTTTATCACTGAGAAGAGCTTCTCACACAGATATGTGCTACCAAACATGCACAAGGTTCGAGCCGCATGTAGACGGACTTTTTTTGTTCTTCAAAGTCACCAAAGCGCCGTGCAAAGTCAGTGCGCAATAACTATAGCTTCGCAATAACTTGCAGCATCATAAGGTAGACTTGATTAATGCGGTAAGTGTTCGGCAAGGCAGCTGAAGCGCTGCATTATGGGATCTGTAGTTTATTGTGTTACCAGCGCTTCATATACCCGGGCCATTAATAACAATAATACAGTATATAAAATGATCTCGCTGGCGGATATAATTACACGCCGGCCGGATGTGGCCCGCGCCCTTGAGTTTGACACATATGGACTAAATAGAACTTGAAAAGATATATTTTTCAAATGTGATCGCAATTCAGATAGAGTTGACGCGACTACAGCCTGCATGCCTCAATGAGTCATCCTCCCTCGCTCTTACTTTTTACCGCTCATCTAATGAATACACTGAGTATGGCTTTACCAAAACAATCATTGATGGCGAATAAAGTATCCATTATTCGAGTATGTAGAGCGGGATATATATATATATATACATATATATATACCCGCGTATCGCAGCGGAGAAGTAGTGTGTTAAAAAGGTAGAAAAGAAAAGGGAACATTTTAAAAATAACGTAACATGACTGTCAATATACAGTATTTGTTTTGTGAGTGTTACTGAGTGTTGCTGTCATCAAGGATTTGATTATCATTATTTTTTCAATCAGGTTCGTATTTGTAGGATGTGTTGTGTTCAAGTTACATTCCGTGTTTGTCAATCGCTGTAAAGATGACAGGTTTCATTCATCGATTCGCTTCTTACTGCATCAATAAACAGCTCGCCTTCTTCTTTATCTGAGACCTGACACACTGCATGCACGGGTTTTTTACACTGTCTTCCTTTAGCGGACATTGACTTTTTCCACCGTGTGCTTTGTTTCCACAGTAGCTGCATTTATGAATATGCTTATCAGACGCTTCATATTTTTGCTGCCTTTTCAATTGTGTAATTCGGTTTTGTTCAGCTCTTTGGAACTGTTGCTTTTATCTGTGCACTGCGTCAGTTCACGTGAGCCACTCGGTGTACTTGCATCGAAGGTTCCCAGCTGTGCTGGTGCCATCTCGTGCTATGTCCATAGCTTTATTTAATGTTACCTTAGTCCTGGCACTTAAAACTTTCTCTCGCAGTTTCGCTGAGTTTGTGTCAAACACCACCCTGACCATCTCATCTTCCTCTCCATAAGCACAGTCCTTCACCCGTGAATATTTAGTGGCAGTTTGCTATTGGATTGCCGCTGACGGACGGCCTTATATGGGCAGGCACTAAATTACAAACGCCAGCGGCAGCCTGTCTATGAACTTAATTTAAAGTGTAGGTTTACATCGTGCTTTGTTTCCGAAGTAGCAGAACTCATGAATATGGTTGTATATGTCACTCGCTCGCTTCTTATTGTTTCGCTGCCTTCTCAATTATATAATGCATGTTTTCTTGAGCGCTTTTTTGAGGTCTTCCTGGTTTTCTATGTACTGCGTGATTACGTGGGAGGCGTGATGATGTCACACTAAACTCCACGGCGTTGAAGCTCATCTCCATTACAGTAAATGGAGAAAAACTGCTTCCAGTTATGACCATTACGCGTAGAATTTCGATATAAAACCTGCCCAACTTTTGTAAGGAAGCTGTAAGGAATGAACCTGCCAAATTTCAGCCTTCCACCCACACGGGAAGTTGGAGAATTAGTGATGAGTCAGTGAGTGAGTGAGTGAGGGCTTTTCCTTTTATTAGTATAGATGCTGTATAGGTAAAAATTAATACTTTGACTTAAACTAGAATTTCAATAGAAAAACTGTTATAGTAAATGAAAAAGAATGATAGGTGAACTACTAATCTCATTAGAGTCCATTAAACATTGTTGTGATCTGCCCTTGTTAATGCAGCAAAATAAGAGCAGAAATAGATTGTGTAAATAAATAAGAACCTCCACTAAGAGCCACACTATTTGGTCAAATGTTTGTGGTCAAATTGAACTTGGGTGTTTCAGTTGCACCCAGTGTTAACAGGGACATAAAATCAAGCACATGGCAATATAATCTCCAATGAGAAATGCCAGCAGTAGAATGGGTCATACTGTGACCTCAATGACTTCAAATGTGACACTGTCATAGGATGCCATCTTTGCCACAAGTCAGTACAGTAATCCCTCCTCGATCGCTGGGTTGCGTTCCAGACTTCCGCGATAGGTGAAAAATCCGCGAAGTAGAAACCATATGTTTGTATGGTTATTTTTATATATTTTATGCCCTTATAAACTCTCCCACACTGTTAACATTATTAGAGCCCTCTAGACATGAAATAACACCCTTTAGTCAAACGTTTAAACTGTGCTCCATTACAAGACAGAGATGACAGTTCTTTCTCACAATTAAAAGAAAGCAAACATATCTTATCTTTAAAGGAGCCGCCAGGAGCAGAAAATGTCAGAGAGAGCGCAAAGAAAAGCAAACAATCAAAAATCAATACATGCTTTTAAGTATACAGAAGCACCACATAAAGCGCATTTTGTAGAAGAGCGTCCGTGTCCTCTGTGCAAACAGCCCCTCTGCTCACACCCTCCGTCAGGCAGATAGAGCGAGAAAGATAGAGAGAAGCAAACAAGCGCCACGTGGGAAGCATATCTTATAGCATCGAGGAGTTTTAGTTAATATGTAATACATGCTCTGATTGGGTAGCTTTTAAGCCAACCGCCAATAGCATCCCTTGTATGAAATCAACTGGGCAATCAAACTGAGGAAGCATGTAACCTAAATTAAAAGATCCATTGTCCGCAGAAAGCGACAAACCAGCGAAAAATCCATGATATATATTTAGATATGCTTACATTTAAAATCCGCGGTAGAGTGAAACCGCGAAAGTCAAAGCGCGATATAGCAAGGGATTACTGTACATGAAATTTCTGCTCTGCCAGATCTGCCCTGGTCAACTGTAAGAGCCATTACTGTGATATGAAAGCATCAAGGAGCAACCACAGCTCAGGCACAAAGTGGTAGAACCTGCAAAGTCACAGAGCAGAGCCACCATGTACTTCAGTGGATTGTGTGTAAAATCACCTATTTGTTACACCACTCACAAGAGAGTCCCAAACTGCCTCTGGAAGCAACATTAGTGCAAGAACTGTGCATTAGGAGCTTCATGAAATGGGTTTCCATGGTCAAGAAGCTCCACACCATACACGCATGGTACCAAGAGTCGGTTGTAGTGGTGTAAAGAAAGCTACCATTAAACTCTGGGGCACTGAAAATGCATTCTCTGTAGTGATGAATCATGCTTCACTATGTCGCAGTCTGAAGGACGAACCTGGGTTTGGTAGATGTCTCAAGGATGCTACCTTTCGGACTGCACAGTGCTCACTGTAAAGTTTGGCGGAGTAGGATAATGATCTGGGGCAGTTTTACCAAGGTTTTGACTATGGTACTGTTAATGCTACAGCATACAAAGACATTTTAGACAATTGTGCACTTCTCTGTGGCAACAGTTTGGGGAAGGTCCTTTTGTGTTCCAGCATGACTGTTCCCCTGTGCACAAAAACAGATCTATAAGACATGGAGAGACTTGAATGGCCTGCAGAGAGTCCCGATTTCAACCTTACTGACCAGCTTCAGAATGAATTGGAACACCGACTGCAAGCCAAGCTAGGTCTTCTCATCCAAACATCAGTATCTGAGCTTACAAATGCTCTTTTGTCTGAATGGGCACACATTTTTAAAACACATTCCAAAATCTTGTGGAAATCTTTCCCAGAAGAGTTGTCTTCGTGCAAAGAACAATAGATAAATAGAATAAGTTACCAAGTAATGTGGTACAGAGTATTTAAAGAGCATTTCTGCCTTTGGTGTATTTGTTAGTACATTGTAGAGCTCAACATCATGGATATTCTGAATGTCTAGATGGATGACGCAATAGCCTATGCTGCCATCAGATGTTTTTGTAGGTTCCTAGTAAAGTGACTAAAGCAGGACCTCCTCAGCATGGATCAGCACTTACACTCCTTAACATGTCTGAAGTGGACAATTGCTCTTGTCTCTTACAAATGTTAAACAAATGGGCCTGTAATAACAAGGGTAGAGTCTTCTATTTAATAATATAATGCTAGCTAACCACCATCCACTATGGCAACTGTCTTGTTAGTTCAGGTTCACAGGGGCTAAAGTTCATCTCAACAGCAGTAGCTGAAAAGCAGGAACCAGGTCTTAACAAGTTTAGGCAGAATTTTATTATTCCAAAGGAAAATTGGTTTGCAGCAGAGATGTGGAAAACATACATGAAATTAAATCAAACAACATGACAACCATTGTTAAAATCATTACACACATACAAAGATAAGTTATCTACCAATAAGAATAATGATCTCTAACTGTACACAGTAATAATTCAGAACTCAACAAGACCCCTACAACTATTATAATTCAAAATATTTATAGCACTGGGGATAAAAGAGTTCTTAAATCTGCTGCTCTTCACCCTGGGGAACCTAAATCTGCAGCCTGACAGCAACAAATGAAACGGAAAGCAGTGGATAGCTGCAGTCTGACAGAACTGAGTTGGACTGCTTTCTAACTTGCTTAAGATATAGTGCAATGAAAGAAGACTGTACAGACCGATAATTTTACTACTAATGTCAAGTTTTGTTGTTCTTCGTTTATACTTACCTAACATTTAAAACAGTGTTTCTTAAACCTTTTTTTTGCTTGTGACCCAATCTTGCCCCTTTTAGTGTTTTTGACAACCCAGCCCATGATGACTGTCAAAATCGGGTGGAGGTCCCCCTCAGAGAAACGGCGCTGACAGCGTTCCCGGGTGGGTTCTCCTCAGAGAATCACTGCCTACAGTTATAACAGAGCAATGAGAATTACTTCAGATGCCGGCAGCAACAAAGCAAGAGACACTTTGCAACCTGTACACGACCTGGCTTAAAGAAACTATGATCTAAAAACAAATGTAACAACAGATTGCCATTACAGTTTTGCCTATTTTAAAGCAAATGAGTTTCCTTCGAAACAGCAGGAGATTTGGTCCCTTCTTTCAAATTTGTTCTTTTTTACAATCAAAGGTCAGCCTGTTATCAGTTATTCTCCTTAAACATTTGTGTTTGCAAGGCCCGCTCACACTCAGTCATCAGAGACTTATTAAGAGCAGCCAGTTATTCCAATAATTAAATCTTTAAGATGAAATGAACACTGAAAGAATATGCCCACCTAGACGGTGACCAGGCCAAGATTCAAAAGGATTCTGGAGCTGCTGTAGAAGACCATAGCATTCACCAGTGTGTCAAAAATTGATTTTCTCTCATGAAGTGAAACGTGGCTCAGCTCAGATGGTGGGGCAGTGTTAATTGAGGCAGCACCTCCAAATTACAGCTTTGTTAGTTTGGTTCGTCAAGGCAAAAGAGGCGGCGGTTTAGCAAGTATTTACTCGGGCAAATTAAATGTTAAAAATCCAGGTTTTTGGTATAGTTTCACATCTCTCAAGTATATTGCCGTTGTTACTCAAGGAGTCTCCCAGTCTCTTGTATTGATTTATAGATCTTCTAAACATAATGTGTCTTTAATTGAAGAATTCTCAGACTTAGTGTCAATTATAATAACTAACTATGGCAGGGTTTCAAATTGTAGGTGATTTTAATTTTCATGTGGATAACCAGTGTGACCCGAAAGCAAGAGAATTCCTGAACCTACTGCACTCTTTTGATTTGAGTCAGCATATCAACCAGGCCACACATAAGGGAGGGCACACGCTGGATGTCAGGATATAAAAAGGATTAAAAGTGAAGCAGATCTTTGATAAACAATCAGTTTGATTGTAATGCTTACCTCAATAGTGCTAACAGTAAGGTGAAAATTTTTTATTCGAAGGTGAGAGCTGCAACTGACATAGTGGCCCCTCAAAAGTTAGTTAAGAAATCCTCTAGCACTATTACACCTTTTAAGATTCAAAGAATGTTTCATTTAAAGAAAGAATACTGAGAAGCTCAATGTAAATGGAGAAAAACTAAACTGAAAGTCCATTATGAAATATTGGAAGCATAAATAACTGAATATAACTACGTAGTCCACCTTGAGAGGCAGTCTTATTTCTCTAAAATTATAAATGACAATGCTGATAATCCAAGAGTTTTATGCTCAACCTTTGATCATCTTCTAAACCCAGGTCATTCAATGGAATGCCTCCTAAAAACTACTAGTGAAACTTATGAAGCTTTTGCTCTGTTTTTAAACACAAAATAAATGATATTACAAATATCCATCCAACCATCCATTTTGCAACCCGCTGAATCCGAATACAGGGGTCTGCTGGAGCCAATCCCAGCCAACACAGGGCACAAGGCAGGAACCAATCCTGGGCAGGGTGCCAACCCACCGCAGGACACACACAAACATACCCACACACCAAGGCCAATTTAGAATCGCCAATCCACCAAACCTGCATGTCTTTGGACTGTTGGTGAAAACCGGAGCACCCGGAGGAAACCCACGCAGACACGGGGAGAACATGCAAACTCCTTGCAGGGAGGACCCGGGAAGCGAACCCAGGTCTCCTAACTGCGAGGCAGCAGCACTACCACTGCGCCACCATGCCGCCTGATATTACAAATAATACAGATCTATTCTGGGTCCACTGCTTTTTTTCAATCTACATGATTCCATTAGACCAGATTATCTCAGAGTACAAGGTGAGCCTCAACTATGCAGATGACACACAGCTTTATTTACTGATAGAGCCTGATGACCCTGATGCTCCTGGCTCTCTGATCCAATGTCTTACTTGTATTTCAGATTGGATGAGTAGTAACTTTCTCAAATTAAATAAGGGGACAACAGAAATCTTAGTGACTGGTAAATATGGAAATAACGAGGGCAATAGAAATTAAATTGATCCCTTAGACTTAAAAGTCAAGATGGAGGTAAATATTTTAGGGGTAATTGACTCTGTACTAAACTTTAAATCACATATTATCCAGATTTTGAGGACTGCATTTTTTTCTCCGAAGGAATATATCAAATGTAAGACCTCTTGTAACTTTGCAAGACGCCTAAAAATTAATTCACGCTTTTGTTTTTAGCTGACTAGATTACTGTAATGCACTCCTAACAGGACTAAGAAATTAGTAAATTAGTAAAGAATGCAGCAGCCAGAATCTTAATTAGGAAAAAGTAAATTTAAGCACATCTCCCATTTTTGGCATGGTTACATTGGTTACCTTTGTCATTCAGAGTAGACTTTCAAATACTAGTAATGATTTACAAAGCCTTAAATAATCTTGTTCTGTTCTATATTTTGAAACGCTTGTCCCTCTACACACCAAGTTGTAACATTAGATGTGCAAATGGTGGCCTGCTTATAATTCCAAGAGCCAGACTTAACCGAAGCATTGAGACAGCCTTCTGCTGCTATGCACTTAAAATCTGGAATACTTTACTGACAGAAATTCGCCAGACTAGTACATTTGATCATTTTAAAAAACTGCTAAAACCCATTACTTTAAAATGACGTTTCTAGCTACATTTATACTCTTGATAAACTATAAGGTCACAGAATTATCATATTCTTCAGGGATCCACAATTTGTACTAATCCCCACTATTCTCTGCTGTCTTTTCCAGTTCTTCTGTGGTAGCAATCTGTATCACCACCACCTGATCAAGACACCATGCAGCCTTTGGCATTGATGGATTGAAGGAGGGTGTCTCAGCCGTCTACAAGACCAACATCATCAAATACTATCATGTGAAGCCTGAAAATGAAGAGGACTGATTTAGACACCTTTCATATACTGTAGAATGTGGTGGTCTTTCTGGGATTGGAAACCTTGCAGATTTTCTTTTTTTTCCCCTCCACCTTAACTGGATATTTTTTGTTTTTTCTGTCCTCCCGGCCATCTGACCTTACCTTTTTCTTTATTACTTGTTCTTTAATATTATTTACTAATCTTATTTGTTTTTCATTTCATATAACTTCCTTTTGTCTTCTTGTAAAGCATGTTGAGCTACAAATGTTTGTACAAAAATATGCTATATAAATAAATGTTGTTGTAAATATATGGATTTTCTCCTATCAAATTTTCTTTTATAAATCCCTGACATTTATGTGGGAAGTTGCCTATGCAGGCTTCATAAATAGGGCCCCAGGTGATTTGTTTGCCTTCTTTAGCTTTTACAGCACACATCACTATCTTCCTCACAATTGGTTTAATGTGACCTTAATATTCTCGGTATTAAGTGTATTTTCCTAAATTTCTTTTTCATAATTTGAACACGGAAGGCATGACAGCACAGTGTTTAGTGCTTCTGCCTCACAGCTCAAGTTCCAGGATCCAATGACATGGCTCCAAATTCCTAAGTGGCTTTTTCTGCAGGTACTCCAGTTTTCACAGACATTCCAGACACATATGTGAGGTCAACTGGTCACTCTCACCTGGCTCAATGTGTGGGTGTGCCCTGCAAAAGCATGGCCTCCTATCTGGTGTTGCTGTACTGCTACACTTCTTAAAATGCAAAAGCAGGTTCCTGATTATGAAAGGGAGGTTGCTGGATATCATGGCCGGCCTTTACTCTAGTACTCTACTCTAAAGATTCACGGATCTTGACTTTGCTGACGATGATGTGATCTTTGCGAAGTCAATAGAGGCTCTGATCGGGGCACTCGAGAGAACGAGTGAGGAGACTGAGTGTATAGGCTTGCGAGTGTCCTGGATAAAAACCAAGATCAAGGCCTTGAATGACCTCTTGAGCACAGCCATCAGCAGTGTGTCGAGAGGTTTACTTACCTTGGAAGTGACATTCATGTCTCTGTTGACTCTTCCTATGAAGTCAGTAGACGGATTGGGAGAGCATGTGGGGGTCATGAGGTCACTGGAAAGGGGTGTATGGAGCTCCCGATATCTATGCAAAAGGACGAAGGTCCAAGTCTTTAGAGTCCTGGTGCTTCCTGTCTTGCTATATGGTTGTTAGACATGGACACTATCCAGTGACCTGAGATGAACACTGGACTCCTTTGGTGCTGTGTCTCTCAGGAAAATCCTTGGGTACCATTGGTTTGACTTTGTGTCGAATGAGCGGATGCTCATGGAGTCCCAAATGAGGCACATTACTTGCATTGTGAGGGAGCGTCAGTTACAGCACTACGGCCATGTGGCGCGTTTCCCCGAGGGTGATCCAGCTCGCAAGATCCTCATTGCTGGGGATCCGAGTGGCTGGACCAGGCCAAGGGGTCACCCACGTAACACCTGGCTATGGCAGATAGAGGGTCATTTCCGGAGGGTGGGACTAGACCTCGTATCTGCCTGGGAGGGTTGCAAACCAGGATCCTGAGTTGTTTCGTCGTGTAGTGGGTGCGGCAACACACTGTACCAGTGCATGCACCCCAACTTGACTTGATTATGAAAAGCTGAGATTAAAGTCAGTAGTGAATAACAATATGAAACACCATCTTAGGGATATTCACTTTTAAAGCCTTTCTCGAAGTTTGCTGATTAAATGCTAAAAAATTTCCATACAAAGTCAACTTGCAAGATGCATTTTAGCAAGCAGCCTAATGGCTTTTTAATGACAAGCGTCTCGCTCGTCTCTCTTGCTTCACTTAGGCAGGTTTACATAACTGTGCTTCAGACAATTAAAAGTTCAGAACCTGATGGCTTTTCTGCAAATTTCTGCTTAGAGTTACTCAGCCTCATGTCAACTCTTATGATTCTGGCAGTTTGCAAATGCAATGTACTTTGTTTAATTTTATTTTGTTATTATTTTTCACTCTCTGTTACAAACCATGAAATGTGACAGGCTCAGAGACAGCTTAATAAGAAGACAACTTCTGGAAACTGCTGCTCAATTCAGTACCAGCAGTCTCAGATTCATTGAAAGCTGTGTAACTGAAACATGGCTGGCAGATGGTGCAATGTAGTGGCTAAGAAAAGTGTTATGTTTAAAGTATATGTCAGTTAAACGTCAAGCACCTGCAGAAACATGTATTATTTCTTGCATGGTTACTTTCAGCTTCACACTACTAACTGGAGCACTTGAGATCAATGGTAGTTTCGGAAAATACTGCAGAAAAGGGAAAAGGTGATCTAAAGACATTATAAAAATTACTAAAGTCCTGTTTTTGCTTTGTCATTCTGGAGTATTGGGTGTTGCATGATGTGGTAAAAAGATGAATTTTAATGATTTCAACACAAGGCTACAAAATGTGAAAGTGTGACTAAATACTTTCTGAATCCACTGTATAGTTCAGCTTGAAATTATCAGTGTTAAGGCTGAGTGATCTATATCTTTAGTCAAGAGTGAGGGATTAGACATCTGACTATGTGGAATGGCTGGTGTCTTTAATAATCCTGTGCATGCTATAAATGTCCTGAACAGAAGGCCACATGGTGTCGTTAATGATCTGTGCCACTTGTGATCTGAGGATCTTGAGCTGAGCAGATGCCATATACCAAGACGTTGTGAAGTCAGTAAAAATGGACTCCACTACACACTCACAGAACTTAGAACAGAAAATGACATCTGTGCCTCATTAGATTAGATCCTTCTTATCAATTGCTAAAATGTGTTGTGGTGTTATTTTATTCTAGTGATACGTCAGTTATGAAGATGAGCAAATACTTTAGCCTTCCTGCTGAACCATATTCTTCTAAACTAAGTTTTGGACTCCCCACTTAATATTTTTGCAACTTTCTGTAGATTTGCAAAATGCTTATGCTACCCTCAATATATTATATCGTTAGGATGGTCATGCTGTAGTGGTGCTATCTTGTTAACTTTTCCTGTGCGCACCGCTACTTCATTCTAGCTTTAGATGGCTATCACCATGCGGATTATGCTGATGATGTGTGTTAGTTTTGTGCATGGATGCTACTTTTACATATGACTTCACTGTGCATTACTTAATCAAAACTTGTGCACATCAAGTACTTTATCCATTGATTTAGATAACACATGTCTTTTGTGATTTAGTTAGGAGAAACTAAATCTAAATTACACAATGACCTTAGTTTCTTTCCTTTTTCAACTTCTGTTTTGGGCTTCTGATAATCAGTATCTCAGAATTCGACTTTTTTAATCCCTGACCTCATCTCTGTGCTCTTGTGCATTGCAACCCCTTCGTTAGTGTTTGAAGAAGATAAAATGCACTTCCAGTAAGACTTTAGTGCAAGAACTTTTAAATGGTACACTAACCATGACTTTGGTATTTGTTTCTTTATAGTCAGCTTGTGTTATCCTGCCTCCCAGTGTAAAGACCCCTGCCTGCTCCAGTCACACTTGATTCTGTCTCCTGATTGCACTGCCTCCTTCAATCTCCCGGAGATCACAGCATGTATCTGTATGAACAAGAATAAACTAATGAAAAGCTGCAACAGATTGAAGATGGCAGAAAAAAATGCAACACAAGAAGGGTGACAGAATTTGAAAGACAAAAGCATGAAAATATGTAGCTTCATGCTACGGAGAGGATTCAGAGAACTGGGAAGGTAACCTTGAATTAGTATGATTATCATAAAGGGGTCCATGAAAACTTCAGTTTATGTTTTCTGATTTTACTTTCACATGCTGGATATGCCTATTGTCAAAGTATTTTGGTAGAAAGGCGATGTCACAATAAGAAGACTAACAAACATGTCCTGCTTCATACTGTTTTACTTCATTTACATGAAAACTTCACCCATGACAGTCTCCTTTCAACAGACAGGCAAACAGGGTGTATACTTACCTCAGGAAAAATAGTGTTAGGAATCTGTGATAAAATGGATCATTTCTAACACCTTTCTGTTGTCATAAAGATATCTCAGAAACACAGAAAGCATGTTTTTGGAAAACAATCATGCATACATTTTGCCAGTTTTAAGGTTTTAAGTTTGGCTTCTCCACCTTTAGACCTCATATTCAACCCAATCACAGGCATGGAATTTTTTATTTTTTAATGTATAACTGCCCGGGTTTCTTATATCTATAACATTAGCATTTGTGTAAAAGTGACAATGAAACAACAGATTCAAATTAATTCATTGATATTTAATTTACAAATTCATACAGTGTTTTGTAAATGTATTACTGCAATATGGAAAATTAATTAATCTACTGCTTTGCGATATACAATATCTTTGGTTGTCCCCTCTGGTACGTACATATGGTTAACCATGTGAAAAGCTTGGGCTTTCTAAGTGAAAGTGACTGCCCTTGAGCCTTACTTTTAGTGATGGTAAATGCAAGTCACACTGGGTATTGCAGTCACTTAAAATCAAAGGGCATGCCAGTGGGTATCATAGGAATGCATGGAATAAATACATCATCTTTAGCATTTACCAGTTAAAATTGTGGCCACTTTCAAAAAATATATAAACAACCCCTGATACAGTACCTACATTTTTAATGTGGAAAAATTTTAGTCCGCCTTGTTGGATCTACCAACTTGAATTAAAAAAAAAAAAAATTAGATTAATAAAATGCAACCCAGGAAATCTTCTGATACCACTTTTGGTTGAAATCAGTTAACAAAGAAACAATACCTACAGTTTTCATGTGTCAAAGGGATGGGATCAGGCGAGACAGTATGAAGTTCAGGTATCATGGTAGCTTGCCATGTCTGTGTGGTCCTAGAGAGTAATTGTTCAAAATGTGGTCCAGATCTGTCACAGGGTTTAGGATTGTATAGGGAATAGGCAGACATTCTATTTAATATTACAAGGGGGGCCCAAAAATACCAATTCTTTTTTTTCAGGAGGCTGGAAGGGCATTAGTTCCGATGTTTGCCACTAGGTGCATGTACTAGACTGCCCTCTGCATCATTAGGCCAAGCGGTGTCCTTGAAGTATTCAGGTGATTGTGTGATGCAGTGTGGAGAAAATGACCCGAATTGTGTCGATCAGGTGAGTGGCTTCTGCATCACGACAACGCTCCTACCCCTAAAGCATTGAGTGTGTGGCAGTTTCTTACAAAAACAGGATGACAACGGTTTCCCACACCCCCTACTCCCCAGACCTTACACCCTACAATTGTTTCTTATTTAAAAGAATGAAGAGGGACCTTAAAGGAAAGCATTTTCAGGTTGTAGAGGAAGTCAAGAAGCAAACGACGGACGCACTGAAGGCTATCACTTTGCAAGAGTTTCAGAACAGTTTTGAACAAATGTATTGCGTCTTAGGGAGAGTACTTTGAGGGTGATTACATTTTGGAAATGTTCTGAGAACAAACAATTTTTTTTTTTTATTTCATTATTTTTGGGTTCCACCCCTTGTATATTTGCTTGACTTTTGAGCACAGTTTCCGGTGACAAACAAATGCAAACCATGAATGTGAAAAAATAACATACTTGAAAAATACCAAACCTATCCATTAACAAGTCATTTAAACCCAGAAGCCCAATTAAAAATATAAAGCAATAGAAACATGTACTATAATGAGCATGAAGTGGCAGACAGATGCATGTTCAGCAGAAGAAATACTTTTAGGCAGCAACTAATGCGTGTGGACATGACACATATAGAAGAAACTGAATAGGTGAGTAAACTCTGTTGCCGAAGTGCACACACAAACCAGGCCTGCCCAAATGGCACCCTGCCATATCAGGCATTGTAGACGCCTGGCTGTCATGACCAGGCAGCTCAAACTTTGCGTTGATTGAACTGCTTAACTGGATACGCCACACAATTTGTGAAGTTCTTTAAGCTCATAACTCAAGTCAACAAAGGCTTTGAGATTGTCCATGTAATCTTGTGTGCTAAAGAGATGAGCTCAGGGGTGCAACAAAATTGATTTGCAAGGTCATATCTTTTTAATTTTTTTGTGAGGAAGGACTGTTGGAGCTAAAATCCAAGAAGGTGGCTTATCGTTTAAACATCATTTAAATTGTTGTTACAAATGTTCGCAGGATATATACTGTAATTCTGTATGTGTAAAAATCTTAAGGTTGTAATGAAAAAAAGAGAACAGAAGTACCTGTATATCAAAGGTGCTCCTCAGAGTCAACATGGGTAATGAGATGGACACTGTCTGTTCTTTCAGCTTCCCCAACCATGTGTTGATCTGATTCTGAGTCAGCATGGATTCAAGACGGCTCAGTGGTTGGACGTGTAACGGCATGAGGAAAATGATAGAGGCCCCGTTGTCCACCAGTGGCATCTCTAAGACTTGCACCATCTTTTCTATGTCTTCAAAGTGCCTGTAGATGCCTAGAAGCCAAGCAGACATATTATATGGGTTTAGATAGACAAGAAACCTGGTAGTATTTCAATGAAGACATGTTATATTGAATAGCAACAATGTATCATCAATGCATTGCATCTCCTATGAGGACAAATTGCAGAATTAAACCAAAGTTTGATTTATTATTTTCTACGTTGTAAAGTTGCTCCCAAGCTGTATGCAGGATTGATGCCATACATTCTACAGTACTATTGGAACATAGAAGTTTTAATGAAAAAATTCAGGTGATCGCTTACCCAAGCTTAGACACAGCTGCAAAGAATACACTTAACACATACAAGTATTCAGAATATGCCAGGGCTATAATTAAACTATATAAAAATATTAAAATGATACAAGGAGGTGTAGATTAGACCAGCAGCTCCAAAACATTAAATGTATATTATTAATTAATGTGTAATTTACATAATAAACAAAGTTACTAAAAACTGGGTGTTTAATGGGCAGGATGGTGGCACAGAGCTAAGCCGTAAAGATGTATGGTTCCACCATTCTGTTCTGAATTCCACACCACGAGTCTCCCTGTGCATGCATGCAGTTTTTCCATAGGGAGCTTTAGTTGTTTTCCCACATCTACAACTCATTCACTGGTTAAGAGCCATGTCTTGGATTCAAAATCTCAATCCTGTTTAAATGTGCTTCACATACAAGCACTACTCCAGAATTTTCCAGAAGTAACCATTTAACAATATTCGGGCAAATAAATGTTTGCACTTTGGATGTTGTCAATATTTGACTAGTTCTTAGGCAGGTGACTACACTAAAGAAAGAATACACTTAGCTTCTCTTAAATTTTGGCAGAACACTGACAATAACAGAATTTTTGAAGAAGTGCTACTGGAAAAAGTGTAACAACGTGGGGTTTCTGTAGCTGGTTTGGACCACTTTGAGAAAGCATGAGGTATATTTACTAGGTACAGGCAGAAGCAAGGTCTTCCATCCATAATTAGGCGAGTTCTAATACTCAGTGCAGTTTACCTGGGCTTTATATTTTTCTCGTGGTCTTTGTTTCCAAAATAAAAAAAATGCATTTGCCAAACATGGGCTACAATCTTTTGCTGCCATAAGATAAATGGAAATAGCACATAATAACTGTTGACCATAAACTGACCATCAAACACAAGATACTCCTAGTCCCTTTTAATAGCCTGCATGAGCTGTCTCTTTCCATTTCCTTGTCAGATTACTTACATGGCAGTAATCTTTTCTCTCTGTCAGATGGTTTGTGTGGCTTCAGCAGTATTTATTTATGGTCTCAATTACCCATTTTAAAGAAAATTATGTCTATAGAATAAACCAAACTAAATGAAGCACTGTGGTTGTATCATCATGCTGTGGAGATGCTTCTCTGCAGCAGGCCCTGGAAGGATTCTGAGGGTAGAGGGTAACAAACTCAGCAAAATACAGAGATGTCCTAAAGGAAAACCTGATGCAGGCTGTAAGAAAAAGCCTTGGAAGATTTGTTTACCAGCAAGACAACAATCCCAAGAATAAAGAAAAAGCTATATGGCTTCAAAATGACAACATTAACCCTTGTGTATGTGGGACTTTGAAAAACACACTATTACATACCATGTGCTTTTAGAGACCCGGCAGAAATATAGATAAATAAAAATCAAACCATAAATAACCGTAACTGTCCAAACTTTTATTGAAACCTCTTCCCAGAAAACTTCACTGCTTTTTAAATGTAATTTATAATACTCCATTACTTTTAAAATTTAATATTTAAATATAGCTACACAATCATAGTATCATGCAGCGAAAGTGTGACAGAGTTTGAAGCAATGGCCTTATCACTTACGTCTGAACACCCAAACCACTTTTTTCTAGTAGCCTTTATTGCCTTCTGCATGTAATGGATAATAAATGTTACTAACATGCATGCTAACTCAACTATACAGGTATGTGCCTGTGCAACAGTGGAAAAAGGCTGCTAGTTTCCATTTCAAACAAGCAGGCGTGACTTGAACCAAGCCTGGAAATGTCCTTGATTCTGAAGGATGCGTTAAGAACGGTATTTCCATATGCTGCCACTAATGATGATTTAATGCAGGTATCTCAGTTTATGTAGGAAGGAACAAGGAGCCCTGCTGGTGGTTTTTGTTGGGGTGCCTTTAATGATTCTAATAAATCAGTGGTGGCAGAGAACAATGCCCATTTGTTGATGATTAATGTAAAGAGGTACAAGAAGAAGAACAATGTAAAGAAAGCAAACAATGCTGCTAGACAGGGTTGGAGGAGAAGGTTGAATCTGTAGCCACTAAGTGCCAGGCCCTGCTCACCTGCCCGGTGCATCATGCGCACTTTCGTGTAGTGGCTGCCCAGAAACGTCCTAGTGTCTAATCCATCTCTCTCAAACTCCCTGTCCCAAAGACCTGAGGAGGACAAACACACATAAAAAGGGGTTAATAAAACAGTTCTTTTATGTACATTTGGTTGTTCTAATATATTCAGTCATGCACATTATAAAAGCATTCCAAGCATTATTTTACAATTAGTTAACAAGTGGGCCTCAATTTATTAATATCTTTCCCTGTAAACATTCATATAAGATGTTTTATATGCATTAGACTGTTGACGTGCTCAGCATAAGAGGTAATACAAAACAAAACTTTTTTTACATTGTATGACACAAATAAACACCAACCCTTCATTATATGCAGAGCAGTGGTATACAGTATATTTATTTATTTATTAATTAATTCAGCCATTTTTGCAAACCCATGAATTGCTCTTTTTTATTTGAATGTTCAATGTTTATTTTAATATGTTTATGTATACTGTTTTCAAAAGATCCATCCATCCATTTTCCAACCCGCTGTATCAAAACACCAGATCACGGGGGTCTGCTGGAGCCAATCCCAGGGCAGGAGTCTTGCACAAGGCAAGGCAACCAATCCCGGGCAGGGTGCCAACCCACCGCAGGACACACACAAACACACCCACACACCAAGCACACACTAGGGCCAATTTAGAATGGCCAATCCACCTAACCTGCATGTCTTTGGACTGTGGGAGGAAACCGGAGCGCCCAGAGGAAACCCACGCAGACACAGGGTGATCATGCAAACTCCACGCAGGGAGGACCTGGGAAGCGAACCCGGGTCACCTAACTGCGAGGCAGCAGCGCTACCACTGTGCCTCCGTGCCGCCCGTTTTCAAAAGATTGTAATACTTATTCAATTAACATTTAATGACATTTGTAACATGTCATTTACTACCTCAGTAATAGCATTTATTTTCATTAATGTAAAACAATTGCTGTTTAGATTTAAACTGCTTTTTTTGTTTACAGAACTTTACTTTTACCCTTTACAAAAGACAGCATTAGGTTTCAACTATTTTAATTCATAGAGAATTGCAATTTATTTTAGTCAGTTGCAATACGTGCTGTATTGGGCACTGAAACATTGTACTGAATACTTTCGATACACTTCTTATATGTCTCAGCTGTTCACGAGATCAGCACGAAAACTTAAGAGAACTGATTTAGGAAAAATTATGTTAGCTAGAATGCCCATAGGGGGCTGGGAGGTCTTTTGGCCTTGAAACCCCTGAAGGTTTTGTTTTTATTTCTCCAGCCTAACTTAAGTTTTTTTTTTGTTTTGTTTTTTCTGTCCTCTCAGCCATCTGACCTTACCTTGTTACCATTGCATAATCTTCTATACATTATATAAATACACATACATACATACATAAATACACACACACACACACCGTGGATTCAGAAAGTATTCAGACCCCTTTACTTTCTACACACTTCACTGTGTTGTAGATTTTATTTAAAAAAAGATAAATTTGCCTTTGTTGCTCATCAATCTACATTCAGCCTATAATGACAAAGTGAAAAATTGTTTTCAGAAAAGTTTATTCAAATTTTTTCAGAATCAAAAATTAAAATCTTTCATTTATTGAAGTAATCAGAAACATAATTTAATACTTTGTAGAAGCCCCATAGGCAGCAATTACAGTTTTAAGACTTCTTGGATACCTAGATTTGGGTAGTTTATCCCATTCTTCGCAGATCCTCTCAAACTCTGTTAAATTGGATGTGAAGTGTCTATAAACTGCCATCTTCAGGTCTTTTTACATATGCTCTAGGAGGATTAAGTCTGGGCTATGGCTGGGCCACTCAAGGCAGTAAAAGACTTGAAACAAAGCTATGCCAGCTTTGCCTTGGCTGTTTGTTGAATATTATGTTGAAAGTTGAACCACCACCCCAGTCTGTGGTTGCATGCACTCTGTTTTATACAATGACTTCTTTGTATTTGCTGCACTTGTCCTTCCCTCAATTGTGAATTGCCTCCCTATCCATGCCACTGAGGAGAATCCCCTTAGCATGATGCTGCCACCACAATGCTTGTATAAGGCTGATGATGCTCAATGCCTAGTCTTTGTCGAACATAGTGCTTAAGTTCAAAAAGTTCTATTTTTGTTTCACCTGAGCAGAGAATTTTTTCTTAATGCTCTCAGAATCCCTTAAATACATTTCATTCAAGACTGGCTTTCGTCAAGCCACTCTACCACAAAAACCTGAGTGATGGAGTGCTGCTGGGATGGTTGTGCTTCAGACTGGTTCTTCTATCTCAGCAGAGTACTTCTGAAGCTCTGTTAGAGTCACCACTCGATTCTTGTTCAACCAAACTGACCAATATATTTCTTGCTCAGTAACTCAGTTTGGCCAGACAGCCAACTGTAGGAAGAGTCCTGGTGGTTTCAAACTTCTTCCCTTTCACAATTATTGTGATCATAATACTTGTAGGAATACTTAAAGCTTTGGAAATGATTTTATGCTTCACCACAATTTGATCAGAGAAGTCTACAGAGAGTTCCTTGGACTTCATGGTTTGTTTTAACTTTGACATGCAGAGTGAATTGCGGGTACTTCTACACACACGTGTGGCTTTCTGAACAATGTCCAATCAACTCCATTGGTGGACTCAAATCACGTTCTAGAAACATCTCAAGGGTAATTAAGCAAACAGGTTGAACCTGATCACAACTTGGAGTGCCACAGCAAAGGGTCTGGATAATCATACTAGTGCTGGGCGGTATGACCAAAATTCTATATCACTGTATTTTTCAAAATTTTACCGGTTTCATGGTATTCAACTGTATTTTTTTTCCATGCATGAGTGGATGTTGACTGCAGTAGACTGGCTAAAAATAACCTATTCCACTGTGATGAGAATCATACATTGTGAAAAAAAACATTTTAATGTGCACACAAGTATTAATACAGGTTTGCATGACCCCATAACGTGATAGTTTTCAAGGGTGTGGCACTAATGAAGAGAAGGAATCACATTGCATGACAGTTGCAGTCAAAATATAGAACCTTTTTATTGAACAAATTTTGCAAACAACTTAAACTATAATTTTGACAACATATTTTCAACCATCCAAAGAGGTATTTAGACTTGGTAAAATATCCTGAGGTGCGTGTCAAAAGTTGTATTTAACTGAACATGTCTTAGAAAAGGAACAAATAGTAAATTTTTTTTATAAACCAACTACACTTTCTGTTAATGTTAACAATCTCCATCCACTGACATGTTAGCTAAATAGATTGTAATGGCATTGGTTATCTCGCCGCTTGCTTTTTTTTGTCATAGGCAGTACCTCTAGCAAACGTGTCTACAAGTGACATCTGACTCGAGTGTCCTCTAGCTTTTTCAGTTTTACCCGAGGACGTGGGGGGTGCCAATCTTAGTTCTATACATTCATGGTACACCAAATCAAAGTATCTCCAGAAAACAGACGCGGATCCTTTTTTCGGCAAAAGTTCTTCTGTATCATCATGTTCAACTTTATCGTCTGCTACAGCTTCAGTTTCTTAATGTTCTCTGTCCATTTTCACCGCTCAATACCTCGACTAACGCATGTACTCCGCTGCATGCGTGTTTAGCAGTGTAGCAGTGAAAAAGGTCCCCACCTTAAACAGTTTCCCACTGTGCCACGTTCCGAATGTTGTTTAGGCTATTTAAACCGGTATAGTGGTATAAGAAAAATCCATATTATAACAAAAATAAAAAACAGTTTTTGGTATGAATCGGTATACCACCCAGCACTAATTCATACATAAACTAATAATTTCAGTTTTTGATTTTTAATAAGTCTGCAAAACCACTGAGGAAAAAAACAATGTTTTCACTTTCTACATCTATATATATCTATATCTATCGAGGTATATCACACACATATATAGTACATACATACATATATGAGTATACATATAACCTCCTTCATACAATTCTGTATCATGGGGGTCCTGAATCTCATTCAGGAAATAATGCACATTCCCCTACAGAGCCAACTACCCTAACTCACATGTCTTTGGGGATGTAAGAGGAAACTCAGAGTAGTCAGAGAAAAACCCTCACAGACATGGAGAGAAGGTGTAAACTCCACACAGACAATGACTGGGCTCAGGAACTGAACCCAAAATGCTAAATTCATGAAGCAATAGCACTATGCCCTGTGCCACGCAATTGTTCACTCAGCCAAAATTCATTTTTTTCTGAACCCACCTTTGAAGTGCATTGCATCTGCCAGCACAGCTCCACCTCCAGTCACATCTCCAGCCATACTGGACACCTTCGTGTCTGTGCTCTTCTCGGCCCACTTGTTGATGGTTTGCAGCACCTGTCCCTTGTCTGTGAAGTCCATGCTGTGGTGAACTTGCAGGCCACTACCTTGCAGAAAGCGGTGTGCTGCCCTGCTGGCAATGAAGAGGGCACTACCACTGTGAAGAAAGTAGCTGCTGTTCTGCAACCTGTGAAATGATCTCCGGAGCTCCACCATTAACTCATGGGCCTTGTCCACTTTCATCTCACTTGTTCTAAGCAGCTTGTGGATTTGTTGCTGTGTGGTGCCTTTGGCCCCGGTGGACAGAGAGCCGAGAGATAAAGTTACAAGTAAAGGACTGAACAAGACGTTCTGCTGGTCAGAGGATGAGCTGTTCTTCCTGATGGAGTGGTACAGCCTGAGGCCAACATTCCAGGTGTTATCTGCAGCCATGGCCCTGGAGTCTTGGTTTGACTCTGATTGAACGGAGAACAGTGTATTGAGAAGGACAAAAGCAAGGAATAGCAGCATGGTAGATTTACAGTGTCACTGTAAAAACAAAAAAATACATACAATTAAACTCTTCAAGTTGCCAATAAGACCTATCATCCCCTAATGAGTAACACCAATTTGTTTTGGATTGCAGGGTCACCATCATCAGCTCAACTGCTGCTCAACTCTGCTGTGGTACATCTTTTACAATTGACTGACTTTCAATATGGACACAAGAAGGAATCACCACCTCATCACTAACAGAGAGCCAGTGCTTACATTAAAGCTGCCTGTGTGCTGCATTATTAACTTAATGACAGATCATTTCAAAGCCCAATTATTTTGATTGAACTCTGATACCACAGTCGGTTAAGGGCATTTTGGTTAATGAATGAAGACATTAATTAACTGGTTCATTCATTTATTAATTAACCAAACGCTTTCAAGCTGGTGCAGCAGGGTGGCACAATGCAGATTGCTGCCACCTCATGGGTCTAACATCGCGGGTTTGAGTCTGGCCCAATCCCAGTGTCCTCATTTCTGTGTGGATTTCATCTCACATTCCCAGAGACATGTATGTAACACACATTTTGTGTGAGTGGGCCCGGATATACACCGATGGCTGACTCCTGCCTTATGGCTCATACTGCTTGGATAGTCTCTAGCCCCGTACAACCCCAAATGAGATTGTGACTGCCATGTTACCTTTGAGCTGCCTAAACCTGCACTACTTTGGAGTCTAAGTTGCTCAACTCAGTGTGTGGATGGCTACAGTGGTGGCACATCTTTATTTCAAGTAATTCTTGACCTTAACTGAACTCCTACCTTAATGAAATATTTCATTATTTGCCAGTCTCAACCATTACTGTGACAGTACAGAAATATACAACAGGACAGTTTTACTTTTAAAGAAATTTTACAAGTATGACTAAACCCTACTGATCTCCCTTTTAAAAAGAAATTAAACCGACATATCCTAAAAAGTCTTGCATAGTTAAATCAGTTGTTTGCTAAAGATCGAAGGAGCAGAAATGACAATGAAGTAGCTCCTCCTGTCACTGGAACCTGCGTCTACGCCTTGTTAACGGATGCTATTTGAAAAAAAGAAGAAGAAGAAAAAAAAAAAAACTAATCTGGTTTGAATTAACTGCCTTGCTTTGCTAACTTTGCAGTCGGAAAGTAAATTCACTTTTTTATATAAAACTTGAACTCGAAATTGTACTCTGGAAATGACTATTGACAGAGAGCAGTGCTAAATGTAAAGAAGCAGACCTTTAGATCCTGTGGACTCGGTAGTAGGTAACTACCTAAATAAAACTATTGAAAAATAGTTGAAGATTCAATCAGATTATTTAAAATTTCCTACAAAATGTAAATATTATTGCGTGATTCTGTAATGAAAGCCAAATGCAGTAAATAAGACTATTGTTAACTAAGATGGGAATTCCAAATAAAAAGCAGCTCATAGCTAGAACGAACACCTGCCACAACTTCAGCCTGAGCAGAGCAGCTCTGCCTTACAACTCAAGGCCTCTGAAGTCTCAGTGAGTCCTTTCATATTGGCACTCCGGCTCAGAGTGCAAGTTAAGATCATCAAGGGCCAATTTTTTTTTTTTTTTTTTTTTAAAAACTCTACATGCTCGATTAATCATCCTAAAGTGCAAATGTAGCTTTTTAGAAAATGTTCAAGAAATTTTATAACAAATGACAACAACCCCATCAAACACACAAAAGAATTGCAAAAAGTAAGAAAAAACTTCTTATAGTCACAGTAGGCACCTTTAGATGCACCTCAGTAATTCGGCTGTTCACAGAAACCTGGTTGCTAAAATGTTATATTAACCTCTGATTAAAGAAATTGGGTTATTAGCCACTGAGAAACCAGGTTAACAGAGTTAGATTTTACCGTAAATAACCCAATTATGTGGCCATGTAAACCCTTAACTAGTTTACTGCTATTGATTTTGTAGTCTGCGCACATCCGTTGCGCTCGGTTAGCCTGCACATGTATTTGCTTCACACACGCTTTGTTCACTAGTGTGGAGCTGATGGTCAATGATATTGTCCATTGTGCAGATTAAAATGGCTGAAAGAAACTGATGGCCGAGCTCACCGGCTATTCGCGAGAGAGCTCTTTGTGGAAAGGGTTAAACACGGGAGTCGGAACAGTCTGCGGGAATTGGAAGGGTCAACAAGTAACGAACGAAAATGAACAGAGAAAAAGTACGCAAGTCACAATAATAACATGGTGAGCTCTGAGGCCAAATGAAACAAAAGAGCAGCTGTCAGGGTGTTCACTGAGGCCCTAACAATGGAGAACATGCAAACAGTTATAGCTTGTTTCTTTTCTTACTGTAACACTGCTTAAAGACTTTCACCTGGACAAGGCTGGCATCACTGTGAGAATTATGATTTTTTGATTTCTCCAGAGCATTCAATACCATCCAGTCATCCCTGTTAAAGGGTAAACTTGGAGATATGCTGGTGGATAAGCCTAAAGTGTCCTGGGTAATGGACTTTCTATAAGGCAGACCGCAGTTTGTGAGACTCAATCTTAGACTGTGTTTCTGATAGGGGTGAGAGCAACACTGTCACCTTTTCTCTTCACTCTGCACACTTCAGACTATAAATATAACACCAGACTATGTCACTTGCAGAAATTCTCAGATGATTCTGCACTTATAGGATGTACTGTTGAAGGGGATGAGACAGAATATAGGAGTCACTTGGAGAACTTTGCTTCTTGGTGCAAAGAGAATTGTCTGCAACTTAACATCAGCACAATTAAGGAACCGATTATTGACTTATGCTGCACCAAAGAGCCTTTAATGTCCAATCACTATTCAAAGAGTGGATGTAGAGGTGGCCCACTACTACAAGTGCTTGGGGGTCCATATCAATGACAAGTTGGACATGTCCGGTAACACAGAAGAGCTAAATAATAAACAGCAGCACAGGCTTTTTCCTTAGGAGACTGCGTTCCTTTAATGTGAGAAATGACTCGCTGTTAGTATAAAGGAGCCCCAGTAGTGTTTCTTGACATAGTCCTGCTGAATAATTCATTGGCACATTAACACTCAGTGTTAGTGTGTCACAGAGATGATGTGCAGAATTGTTTATAACAGCCATCAATTTTGTCTTTATTCTCTCCTCCACTACCACCAGCAGGTTGAGAAGTGTGTTCCGTAACTGGGCCTACTTTCTTATTCAGCTTGTTGATTCAGTGGGCTCATATTAGCCATGCACTCCGCAGCATAGAACAATCACAGTGGTCATCACAGAGTTGTAGAGCATGTACAGGCTGTCACTATCCACACTAATGAAATATTAAACAAATAGTCCACTCAAATCTGGTAATTGTTTTTTTATCTGTTACTCAACCATTTTTTTCTGCACTGATAGGCGGGAAAAACTTTTAATTTTGTGCTTTCATACCAAAGAGAAATCAAACAATTGCTTATACAATGAGCTTAAATGAAGACCCAGCTTTAACAGTAAATACCAAAATGTCCATAAAAAATCTCAAAATACATGTGATGCATTGAGAAGGGAGATGAGACAGGTGGTGAACTTTGAGAATTGTCTACAACTCAACATCAGCAAAATTAAGGAACTGCTTGTTGTTTTTCATCCATACCCAGTCATTATTCAGGGAGTAAATGTGGTGCAGTGTTACATATAGTTGGGGTTCCACATCGCTAACAGGTTGGACTGGTCTTGTAATGCAGAAGAAACTATATAAGAAGGGGCACAGCAGACTCTTTTTTTCTTAGGGAACTGTGTTCCTTTAATGGTGGTAATTTTCTACATCTCTGTGATGGCCAGTGTGGTGTGCTGGGCCAGTAACATCACTCCAAGAGAGGCCCAGCTCACCATGCATAGGAAATCGCACTGGACATCAAATCAGAATGCTGATTAAGAAGGCACGCTCAGTTATGGGATGTCCACTCAACCTGGTTGAGGTGGCAAAACAGAGAGAATGAAGACATAACTGATAGCCACTATAAACAATGCTACACATCCTCACTGTGACACACCAGTGTTGAGGACTTTCAGCCAGCAAATCATTTAGCAGAAGTGTGTCAAGAAACACAACTAGGGCTCCTATATACTAATAGCACAATGACTTTATAGTGCCTCACTGGGTTCATTTTCTTTGCTCATAAATTTTCTACAATTTTGAAAGTCTTCTGTGTGTGCTTGAGGTAAATTTCTTCCGTGTAACAAATTAAGTGGCTACTATTTATTTACCGAATTGAAATACCAGGTATGTTCAACACATGCATGTTGGCTACAATAAACAATTTTAGGAAAATTGTTCTCGAGCTGAACAGAAAAATGCATTCAGATGGTATGAAGCTTATAAAATCAAGATCTGCCTCTTCCCTTTTTCATTGGTCATTAAGCTGCGATGCTGTCTTTCCAGGTTTTTCCTATGACAGTTAATGAAATTACAGTGGTGAATGGTTCTGTTTGCTGAAGCATCTCTGAATATGCACAAATCAATCATTCATTTAGTCACGGCAGTCTGTAGTTTATCCTTGCAGTATTGTGTGCAAAGGAGCAACAAACCCTGGATGGGATGCCAGTCTACAGCAGGGCACCACTACTCATGCCAGCCCGAATAAATGAAACTAGTTGGCTTTACGACATGGGAGAAAATCTAAAGTGCCCAGAGAAAGACCCAATGAGGCTTCGGTCTCTCCGGCTGTGAGATGAAAGTATTCTTAATTCCTTATTTATTTAATTGTTGCTTGTTATTCTTGTCCTGCATTCTGAATTACCATACACATTCATGAGTAAGAGAAACTTTGAAAAGCATGAGCTTATACGAAGTCTTAAGATTTTGTGGCGTTACAATTCTCCTGTAGTCACACTGAAGTTTCATTCACTTCAGGCCCTGCTTCAGCTTTGTGTTGTTATCCAAGATCACATCTGCTTGAACTTCTTCTGGAATCATCCATTTGCAGACAAAACGCTGCATTCTCAGCTAACTGCCACAGCACATTAATAAATAATGCATCAGGCTAATTAAATCATTTACATCTAGGCTATTTAGAGACTTGTTTAAATATCAATACACTAAAGGATTCATGTTTTTAAAGCAGCCTCTATGCCTCCCTACACAATTTCTCATTACCACAGGCCACTCTTACCAAATATACACAACTTATCTATTATTCATTAATTCTTATCTCTCTTAATTGCGATCCTGGGCATTCACTGCTTTTCTTCCCGACTATCCTAAATAAAAACATTGACAAGATCATAGGAGGCAAGGCACTTAAGGTCGCTAATCTGTAGTGAGCTGAACATTCAGCAGCTGAAACATGGTGCTAGGAATGACCACAGTAAGAAGGGAAAGTCCTGGCTTTATCCAGAACTGCTCAGGATTGATTGCCTAAGACATGTTAACCATGTAGTAAAGAAGGACAATGAAAGCTGGGATAAAGCAGCTGGCTATAAAGATTACATCAAGAGAATAAAACAAACCGATATTTGGTTCAATTCAGCCGATTCTTATTAAACAAACTTGTGCTGGAGAGCATAGTGACATGTACAATAATTAACACTAGAACCCATGAACCCTAAAAAAAAAAGTCGTAATCCCAGGCCATCTTAAATCCATTCGCTGTTTTGCAAATGTGTTGATCAGCCTGCTATGCCATACCCCCCATCCCCCAACACAGCTGAACTACTCCCAGCTAAAGGTTCTTTATCTGGGTGTGAGGTGCCCAAGGTTGTATGGGATAAATAATATATCATTATTTGGAATACATGCATTTCACGTGTGTTCTGTGTCTACAACAATCTGGGTAAATGTTGGAGGACAGGAAATGCGAGGCAACAAATGTTGAACATATAACTAAAATGGAAACTTTTTGCATGTTATGGAACTAATGACAAAATGTTGACATGACGCGCATAATGTCTGAAGACTGAAGTCCATATATCAAACAAACACATTCACAAAAGGTACAAGTACAACAAAACAAGTGCACTTTTATTCAAGAATGTAACCGAAGAAAAAGAAATCGGGTTAGTGGACAAGGCTGAGATGTCCACTTGGCTGGTGCAGAGGTAAGGACTGCTGTCTCATAATCAATAGGTTGCAGGTTTGATTCCATCCTTCCTGCATTTACCATTTTGAACAGTGAGTTGCTCTTATTGTTACTATTATAGAATAAAAACATACATTAGATTTGAGACAGTAACAGCCGGTATAAATTTATGGTACTTGTAAAGGTTACCGCTTTTCTTTTTTTTTTTATTATTCAGTTTTATTATCTCAGTCACGTTCCCTCCGATCTGAAAATGTTAGTTTTGAGGAACCTCATACCCAGATAAAGTGCCTTTAGGTGGGAGAACTTCAGCTATGTTGGTGGGAGATTGGACAGCAGGTTGCTTGCTGTTTGTGCTGATCGACACATTTGCAAAACAAAAAGGAGGTGAGAAGGAATTTCAGGTGGCTCGGGAGAATAAGAATAGCAACATAAACACTAAATATAAGTTAGAAGCATGTAAACATCATGGAATACAGATGAAGGGACTGTATAGAGTGCTAGTTAATTCACATCGGGAGTAGTTGTCACCACCTCACTACAAAAAGATATAGCAGCATTTGAAGTCATGGAGAAAAGAGAGCATCCTAGAAACATACTACTAGGACAGGTCAAGGGGACTATGGCATGTGCCCTCACAGGTAGATGCAAGTTACTATGAGCAAAGCTGACTGGGAGGTCAATGGCAGAATCCCACAATGAAGTCAGGCAGACGTCAAAACCAAAGACAAAATTGAACCGAGCTCCAAGTGAAGGGATACAAAAGAATAGCCAGGAGAATGAAGTCAGTGTCAAGATACCAAAAATAACCTCTCTACTTGTATTTGAAGCTAAGCTACTGAGAGCCACAAGGAATAATTCTGTTTATCCTCTGAGGGATAACGCCCTCAAGTGTGCCGAATTTATACGTTATCACCGTTACATCACTAATTTCACCAGAAGTGTCAAGTAATGTCTAGATGATGTTGCATAAACACAAAGTAATAAACCGTTAAAAAAACATGAGGGTTAATTAAAAAGTAATGAGACTGATTTTTTTATTCTGAACTGGAAAGTTCCACAGGCTCGTAACATTTTGATTTTTTGAAGTAGCATCCTTAACAATAAATATATTCTTTATAACATTTTACACAAAAAAAGACAAGTAACAGACATTTTTTTTACAGCAGTGCCATTTTTCAGCTCATTATCTGAAAAAAACTTCTTTCCATGTAGTTTCTCAGTTTTTGTTTCATTACCGCTCTTACCAAACTTAATGGAAAATTCAATCACACACCTATGCTGTACCCCAAAAGGAACATCATCTTCATCCGCCATGAGGACACATACAAGGTGTTTCCACTTGCTGTGACAGAACGCTAAAGAATATGGTAGTCCAACTGTAGGTTCACACATGTTAATGTATGCCGTTCACAAACACCTGCATAGCATTGCCATATCTAAATCCATGAAACAGAAACAGTGATGGTCTCATTACTTTTCAATCAGACCCTTGTATAAACAATGTTAAAATTAACATGCAGCACTTAAATAAAATCACGTATTTAGATTCCCCATAAGAAAATAAGTACAATAGATATATACAAACAATGTAAAAATAATAAAATAAATAAATAGTCTTAAACAAAGCAGATGGGCGGTGTATACAATCAGGTCTTCAAAAGCATAGGTTTCAGGAGAACTCCTTTATTTCCTGGTCTGAATTACATTTGTTGTTGTTGGTGGGGGGTTACCTCAATGTAAAAACTAATGGGGAGATTTAGCATAGATTTTATAAAGAATCATGGACTACCTTATAGTGCATGCACTAAATTATTCATTGACATTTTCTATTCTGTGACTGAAAAATACTGATTAAAATTCAAACATTATTATATCTGTGTCACATGAGCTAGGAAATATTAGGATTATTCAGGAAGGTTTTATTTACATAAACTCTTTATAGCTGCTTTTGTAACAACACACCATTCAATGCAGCTCTGTCATAAATCACTTTCAGTGCATTTACATACACACACATAACTGAAAAAGGTGCATAACCCTGTTAAGTCTTGTAAAACTCCACGTATAAATGCAGAAGTATTCTTCTGGAGTTCTCCTTTGTCAAAATGCTACAACGTCATTAAACCTTGCAAAAAAATAGTTAAACGTTATCTTTGGCCAGCATGATTCTGAAAATAAATATGAATCCTTTGATAATTTTCTTGCGTTTCAGAAACACATTTAGTTCTTCATGTGCTGTGAAGTAATTAACATTACATCTCCATTTTACTTCTCCTACCCATTACATAACCCAGTCACACTATTTCAATGTATCCATAGCATATAGCTGAATTAACACTAAACAAACACTTTATTGATATATTTCTGCTACCAGACTGCACGTTGCACACTCTTTTCTGTCTTGCTGTGCAACACAGCCCTGCAAAGGAGCAGCATATCTGTACGTGTGCTTCTTGATTTACAAACAGTGCTGCTGGAATAATAATATAAGTGTTGCCTTAGGTGACTTTTTATTTTAAAATAAAGTAATCAGACTATACAACACAAGTTTCTTTTAATGCGTTGCTGCTTCTGAAATTGTGCTGTGTGTTCAGCTTATCAACATAAATTCTGCAATTTCTGAACCATTGAGAAAATTGAGAAGAAATAATGGGATCACCTGAGAATCTGTCTCAAGAAATGTATCTTGTGGACGATTCTACCTGTGGCTTCTGAAAGTAGGGATGCTCCAGATGATCGGCCGATGATCTAAATGAGCCGATTTTCACTAAAAAATACTTGATCAATGACCGGTAAAAAGGCTGATCATAAAAAAACAATCTTTTCAGCCCCAGCTTTTCTAAGGTTTACAGTAGTTTAGTTGGAGTACTCCTTTATGTGAAGTATTACAGTACCTGAGCCAGCACTTTTTTTTTCTTCTTTAAACTGCAAACTTCCTATAGTGTAAACAAAGAGCAACACCTTACATTAAAGAAAGTGGAGTAATAAACTGAGAAAAAGAAATCTGATAAGTCATCCTATACATTTAGGCAAACAGCAAGAAAGGCTACTTTAATAAATTCAGACCTTTTTATTTTGTTCTTTGAATTAAAATGGACGCTGCTTGAGTTTTTACAGGGACAGTGAGTTTGTTTTAAGTGTGGCACCTTACATTTTAATTGCAAAAAGAAAGGATAATGACTAATTTGAAAATGCTACTTAGTTAACAATAGGCTTGTAGATCTGTCCCACCTTAAATCGCTTTGCACCTCTCCATCAGCGTCTTAATTGTCCTGTAAATGTGTTGATAAGCAGCAAACAGCAAGCAGCCTGCTATCACATACCCCACCGGTGCACAGTTTTCTCAGCTCAAGTCTGTTTACCTGTGTGTCAGTTGCTTGGAGTTGTATAGAGTGAGAAGTCAAGCAAAATCACACTTTACTACTAGCAAAATACCCACGCTTCACAGCGGAGTAGTGTGTTAAAGAAGTTATGAAAAAGAAAAGGAAACATTATAAAAATAACGTAACATGATTGTCAATGTAATTGTTTTGTCACTGTTATGAGTGTTGCTGTCATATATATATATATATATATATACACACACACACACACACAGACACATATATACATATCATATACATATAATGCAATGATGTGGAGATGGCAAATGTTAATATTTTATTTTTAATAGAACGTAGATGACAGATCAATAGTTTAATCGGAGTAAATGTATCATTTTAAAGGAAAAAATGGTGCCCCAGCTGGCGGGGACTGTGGAGGCAAGAGCGGTAAAGACTAGAGGGGCGCGTCGGCCTCGGAGGGGGTGCCAAAATGGGGTGTCCCAGGGTGTCGTGATGGACCCTGGGTACGTAGTAGGACCCACTCCGGGGACGTACTGCCCTCTCGGGATGTGCCGCTCGGACCGCCATGTTTTCGCTGGCAGTGGGGCACTGTGGCATCCGGCTGGGGGTGGAGCTCAGCCGGGACGCCCAGGAGGACCGAAGGAGGGCTTGTACCTTCTCCAGACTGTGAGGGGGCGACCGCCCTGGTCGTGTTGGGGGCCACGAGTAGAGGGCTTGGAAGCCCAGCCCTGTAGGGACCCTTGGCCACCGCCAGGCGGCACCCCGGTGCCTGAATAAACCTGGAGCCCAGCACTTCCGCCACACCAGGAAGTGCTGGGGGGGAAGAAGACAGGGGACACCTGGAGGGCTTTCCGGGTGCGCAGCCGGTACTTCCGCCACACTGGGGCGTGTCTGTGGAGGAATGCCAGAAAGCAGCTGGAGCCCATCCGGGTTCCTATATAAGGGGCCGCCTCCCTTCATTCAGTAGCGGAAGTCGGGTGGAAGAAGGACGGAGCTGGAGAGAGGACTGGAGGCGGCTAGAAAGGCATTTTGGACTGTGAGGCCTGGACTTTAGGGGATCGGTGTTAAAACGGATTACTCCCGCTCTTACGTGCAAGTCTGCGTGGATATTATGAACTATCGTATCTGTTCGAGTTCTATTTAAATTTTAAATAGAAGGAATTTTTATTTAGTCGATAGAAATATCTTTGGTAGGAATGTAAGTTAAATGTAGGCATCATTACGTAAATTTTTCTTCACCATACAAATGTAAAGAGAAAATTCACCTTAAATCCAAACCAAAGATATTTCTGTCGACTAAATAGAACTTAAAAAGATATATTTTTTCTAATGTAATCGCGCAATTAAGATCGAGTTGACGCGCACAGACGCATCGAGCCCGCGTGCTATTGTGGTTTTGCCTGCATGCCTCAATAAGTCACCCTCCCCTCACTGTTACTTTTTTACCGTTCATCTAATGAATACACTGAGTATGGCTTTACCAAAACAATTATTGATGGCGAATAAAAGTATTCATTATTCATAAAACAATTGGTGATCTGTCTTTCAGGGTTAACCGCATATTTTTTCATACGTCTCAAACCAAGGGGATGCGAGGCTAAAATATATATATATATTGTAAGAAGAGGAGACCAGAGACGTAGAAAGGTTTGGGGCAGCCACCCGTTTAATTCGGTTTCCCGGCTGCAAAAGTCTTTGAGGCATATTTAAACAGTTGTTACACAACAGAGTCCAAAACAGAACTGCCTGCCTAAGCAAAGGCAGTGAGCTTTATAGCACAGAGGGCGGAAATGATGTCGTCCTCTGGGCCGAACTGGAAGTGACATCATCCTTAGGGCCGGAGCCGGAAGTGACCTCATTCTTGGGGCCGGAACCGGAAGTGATGTGTCCTTCCTGGAAATGGCGGCTCCTGGTGGGATTTCCCGGGTAAGACCTGCAGAGAACTCAGAAAGAGCGTCAGTGCACCCCGCCCCCCCCTGGGCAGATGTATAAACAGTATTTCCTAAGCCCTTCAGCTGCTTCCCATGCACACGTGTGTGACAAGACTCCCCTCAGCCCAGACCCGTCGGGTCGGGCGACCTGCACCGAGAGGTCGTGGGCCCGGGAGAGGGCATCGGCGTTGGCATGAAGAGACCCCTGTCGATGAACGAGCGTATACTTGTACTGCTGCAGGTCAAGAAACCACCTCGTGACCCGTGGATTCGACTCCCTGTGAAGGGCCATCCACTTCAGAGGTGCATGATCCGTCACCAGAGTGAACACGCGACCCAAGAGGTAGTACCGCAGCTGAGTTACCGCCCATTTGATCGCCAGAGCCTCTTTCTCCACCGCCGCGTACCTGGTCTCCCTGTCCAACAGTTTCCGCTCAGGTACATAACGGGTGTTCAACACCGCCGACGCTTTGGCTCAACACGGCACCAAGCCTGTGTCCGGCGTCCGCCTGGAGGATAAAAGGAGAGAGAAGTTAGGGGAGATCAAGATAGGTGCTGAAGTCAGAGCCCTTTTTAAGTCACTGAATGCAGCCCCCGCTTTATCAGACCATACCACCGTATTAGGAGCTCTTTTCTTTGTCAAATCGGTCAAGGGCGCCGCTCTCGGAGAAGCGAGGCACAAACCGGCGGTAGTACCCGGCCAAACCGAAAGGATTGGACTTGCCGCTTGGTTTTGGACGGGCCAGGCCATTATGGCTTGCAACTTGGAACACTGTGGCCTCACAGTACCCCGCCCACTAGGTAGCCCAAATATTTGGCTTCCTCAATCCAAAGAAACATTTCTTGGGGTTGATTCGAGCCCGCCTCTCCCAGTGTCCGTAATACTGCTGTGACCTGCTGTATGTGTTCCTTCCAGGTGCTGGAATAATGACGACGCCATCCAGATAGGCAGCACAGAACGAGTTATGGGGCCGGAGCACTTTGTCCACCAGACGCTGAAAAGTCGCAGGCCCGTAACCCGAATGGAAGGACACGATACTGCCAGTGTCCGCTAGGAGTGCTAAACGCGTTTTTCCTTCGGACTCGCTAAAGGAACCTGCCAGTACCCCTTTGTCATGTCAAGTGTAGTCAAGAATTTGGCTGGTCCCAGTCTCGAGGAGGTCATCCACGCGAGGCATGGGATAAGCATCAAATGGAAACTTGGTTAAGCCGACGGAAGTCATTGCAAAACCTCCAACTGCCGCCAGGCTTAGCAATCAAGACGATGGGACTGGACCAGGGACTACTACTTTCCTCGATTACTCCTAGTGCCAGCATTCGCTGATTTCCAGTTCCACTTCTACTTTCTTTGCCTCCGGAGTCTGTAGGGTCGCCACGGACGATCACCCCGGTCAGTCAATATGTCGTGCGCAATCAGAGAGGTCCGACCGGTTTTCACTTACCACCTCTGGGACAGAGCGGATAGCTGCTTCGAGCTCTTGTTTCTGCCTGGGGATAGCTGCTCACAAATTAAGGGAACTTACTTCAGCAAGAGAGAGCAGGGCTGTCCGGAGGAGGGATCGATCCCTCTCCTTCCACGGTTTCAGCAGGTTTACATGATATATTCGCCAGCTGGTCGGCGATTGGGCTGTTTCACCAAATAGTCAACCAATCCCTTCCTTTCCTTAATTTCAGAGGGGCCTAGCCAATGGGCGAGCAGTTTAGAGTGAGAAGTTGGTACCAATACCATGACGCGATCCCCGTTGGAACTCCCGGAGAGTCGTACACGGTCATAAAGGCGGCCTGTGCTGATTGCGCCTCCTCTATATGACTTTTAGAATCGGTCTTATTGCATCAAATCTACGCGCAATTGGGCGATATATTCCAAAATATTAGTGGAGGGCTGTGCCTCCCCTTCCCAGCCCTCTTTAAAATATCCAATAAACCCCGGGGTTGTCTTCCGTACAGTAATTCAAATGGAGAGAACCCCGTAGAGGCTTTAGGGACCTTCCGATATGCAAAGAGGACAAGGGGGAGGAGTTGGTCCCAATCCCTCCCATCCTTGCTGACTACCTTACGTAGCATTTGCTTGAGAGTTTGATTAAATCTCTCCACTAGGCCATCGGTTTGAGGATGATACACCGAGGTCTTTAAATGCTTTATTTTCAGTAACTTGGCAGTCTCCTTGAACGCTTCCGAGGTAAAAGGCTCCTTGGTCCGTCAGGACTTCTAGGAATGCCTACTGAAAGACTCCTACTAGTTCCCGTGCAATATTTTTGTGGTAGCCGAGCGCGGAACGGCTTCAGGGAATCGGGTAGCATAATCCACGAGGACGAGTATATATTTATATCCTCGGCTGAGGGTTCTAGGGTCCTACTATGTCAACCCCAATCCTGTCAAAGGAACGCCAATAAGGGGAAGGGGAATCAGAGGAGCACGGTCCTCCTAGGAATTTGCCGCAGTTGACATTCCGGACAGGAAATGCAAAAGCGCTAACCTCCTCATTAATCCCCGCCAGAAAAACGGAGCTTAATTCGCTCTAATGTTTTATCGGAGCCGAGATGGCCTCCAAGAAGGTGGGAGTGTGCTAACTCGCAAACCTGCCGCCGTAGGTCCGCTGGATTAGCAACAACTTCCGACCTTCCCTCATGTTCAGCGACCCGATACAACAAATCATTATCAACGACAAAGTGAGGTCCCTGTGGCATGGGCAAATGCGCGCTGGCCGCTAACGAGAACCACTGCATTCTTTATGTGTTTCAGAGAGTCGCCATTCCACTGTTCTCTTGAAAGAAGCCGGGTCGCTCTAAACTGAAAGTGCAACTCAGAGAGCGGGTCCGGTCTGACCTCAAGGGGCGGAGATTCCTCCTCGCTGCGGGCGCTTAGTGGATGACGTAGTAGCCCGCGACGGTCCGGGAGTGTCTTCGCACTCTCTTGGCCTACCGCCCCACTCCCTGTCGGCTGATTACACGGTGTGGAAGCAACTTGAGATGAATCGTTGTCATCTATAACGAGGCCATAAGTTTTTCGGGGAATGCTTTCTAAACTACCGCGTTACTATCAGACCAGTCTCGCCCGAGGATTACGGAAACGGAGGATCCGGATGCACCGCCACGGTAAGCTGTCGAAGGGTTCCTCCGAGACATACGTAATAATCGGGCGGTATTGTATGCGGATATCTCCGTATACATTTTAGACTGGTCTTCTTTTAATCCACTGTTGCGGTAGAATAAAACGGCGAGCAACGACAGACACGCTACTGCCGGAATCGAACAGCGCTGTTATTTTATGTCCATTAATAAGAAGCTCCCCGTATGTTTATCCGCCAGGGATTGCTAAGGGCACACAAACAACCCCGCCATTGTCCCCTACGGTCCGCCTTGTTCCTCGACAGGTCGCAAGCCAGACGGCCCGCGACTTCGAACAGGCTCTGGATTGCGTGGAAGGGACTGCTTTAGTAGGACATAGCTCCCGGTAGTCCACAGAGCGCTGTTCTGCCTCCCAGGTTTCACAGCCGCCTCTGGGTTTGCAAGGCTTGAGCAGCTCGTCCATAGAATGGAATTCGCCCCAGGCCGGCTGGGCAAATCCTGGGGTAGCTTTTAGCAGCAAAAACAGGCCACTTGCTGCACTATTGTAGGGGTCAACTCAATGGCCGTAGCCACTCACCCACCTTTTGCCAGAGAGCCATAGCCTGCTCTGACAGCCCTTTGTTTGGGTTAAACTCCCAGTTTATTATTTCTTCACCTGCCAGCCTGGGGACAACCCATCGCTAACAGGGACCTTGGTCCCGATGGGCAGCTCGGCTTTCCTGCCAAGGAGAGCATACTGAGCCACTCGGTGTGTTCCCCAGAAGCCAGCCCACGCCTGTGGGTCCCCTCTACCTTCTCCACGAGATGGGTGGTCAACCCCGGTTATGCTCATGGAGCAGAGCCTGCACCGCCCTTCCTGACCCTCCGGCACTCCCTGCCCTGAAACTCGCCCCGTACTCACCCACCTGGTTCCATGAAGTTCGTGTCCCGGTTCATCGGGACACCATCCTGCCGACTACGCCACTGTAAGAAGAGGAGACCAGAGACGAAAAGGTTTGGGGCAGCCACCCGCTTATTCGGTTTCCGCTGCAAAAGTCTTTGAGGCATATTTAAACAGTTGTTACACAACAGAGTCCAAAACAGAACTGCCTGCCTAAGCAAAGGCAGTGAGCTTTATAGCACAGAGGGCGGAAATGATGTCGCCCTCTGGGCGGAACTGGAAGTGACATCATCCTTGGGGCCGGAACCGAAGTGACCTCATTCTTGGGGCCGGAACCGAAGTGATGTGTCCTTCCTGGAAATGGCGGCTCCTGGTGGGATTTCCGGTAAGACCTGCAGAGAACTCAGAAAGAGCGCCAGTGCACCCGCCCCTGGGCAGATGTATAAACAGTATTTCCTAAGCCCTTCAGCTGCTTCCCATGCACACGTGTGACAATATATATATATATATATATATATATATATATATATATATATATATATATATATATATATATATATATATATATATATATATATATACACACCAGTGCTTCGCAGCGGAGAAGTAGTGTGTTAAACAGGTTATCAAATAGAAAAGGGAACATTTTAAAAATAACGTAACATGATTATCAATATACAGTAATTGTTTTGTGAGTGTTATGAGTGTTGCTGTCATCAAGGATTTGATTATCATTATTTCTTTCAATCAGATACGTATTTGTATGATGTGTTGTGTTCAAGTTACATTCCGTGTTTGTCAATCATTGTAAAGATAACAGGTTTCATTCATCGATTCGTTTCTTACTGCATCAATAAACCGCTCGTCTTCCTCTTTATCTGAGACGTGACACACTGCATGCACGGGTTTTTTTTTTTTTACACTGTCTTCCTTTAGCGGGACATTGACTTTTTCCATCGTGTGCATTGTTTCCGCAGTAGCTGCACTTATGAATATGCTTGTTATGTATCACATGCTTCATATTTTTTTGCTGCCTTCTCAATTGTGTAATTCGGTTTTTGTTCAGCACTCTTTGGAACTGTTGCTTTTTGTCTGTGCACTGCGTCAGTTCACGTGAGCCGCTCGGTGTACATGCATCGAAGGTTCCCAGCTGTGCTGGTGCCATTTCGTGCAATGTCCACGGCTGTATTTAATGTTAGCTAAGACCCGGCACTTAAAAGTTTCTCTCACAGTTTCGCTCAGTTTGTGCCAAACACCACCCTGACCATCTCATCTTCCTCTGCATAAGCACAGTCCTTCACCCGTGAATATTTGACGGACGGCCTTATATGGGCAGGCACTAAATTACATGGGAGGCGTAACTCTGCCTCCCACGGGCATCGAGCAGAAGTCTATTATAGTATATGGACGAAAAAATAGGTTCCAGTTATGACCATTACGCGTAGAATTTCGAAATGAAACCTGCCCAACTTTTGTAAGTAAGCTGTAAGGAATGAGCCTGCCAAATTTCAGCCTTCTACCTACATGGGAAGTTGGAGAATTAGTGATGAGTCAGTGAGTCAGCCAGTGACTGAGTGAGTGAGGGCTTTGCCTTTTATCCTCTTTAATAAAAGCCCTGTGTGCGTCCAGGTGTCCGTGTGTGTGTGTCTTCTGGTGAACTGCGCATGGGCGGGGCACGGTGCAATGTGCACAGCACCTTGGTCGCACACACACTCGAAGCTGGGAACACAGTAAATGGCCTATCTGCGGCAGCGCATAATAAGCAAATAAAGCACACACACTGGAAGCTGGGCACACAGTGAATGGCCTTGCCGCGGCAGCGCATGATCCTCTTTAATAAAAGCCCTGTGTGCGTCCAGGTGTCCGTGTGTGTGTGTCTTCTGGTGAAGTGAGCACGCGCGGGGCCGCAACGCACATCGCACCGTGCACCGCCTATGCGCACGGCAACTTGGTCGCACATACACTTGAAGCTGGGCACACAGTGAATGGCCTAGCCGCGGCAGCGCATAATAAGCAAATAAAAGACATCATTGCTGGGGAGAGTGCTGATTAGGTAGTCGCGGCCGCGCACATAAAATCCATTGCTGGGGAGACGCCACACATAAAATAATCAGCTACAGGCCAGCACAGATTAAAATACTTGCTGGGGTACTGCACAGTACTTGCTGGGGAGACGACACAGTCACGATTATCAACTGCACGCCACACATTACATCAGTTGCTGGGGACAAAAAAATCTCTTTGTATACCACGTTGTCAGTTCAGTAGTCCGGTTGTAATATGACCAAGCTGTGCACTGAGCTTATTCTTGAGAATGCAACGTATAGTTGTCCAGGAGAAAAGCAATGTTACCTCAAATCAATGGCAACCTTTTGTAGGGTCTGTCCCTGAGACTTAATTGTCATCACGAAGCAGAGCCTTACTGGAAATTTGAGGCATTTGAATTGAAATGGGAGATCAGAGGGTATAACAGTGATGCAAGAAATACATTCAGAGTGTGGCGCTCTGCTGTTTTTTTGTGTAGCTGCCTTCACACAGCTTCTCCGCTGCTTTATAAACGAACGCCATATAAGGACGTCGTTTCTCCTTGCTTCGCGGTTCTATACTGTTTTATTGTTTGTTTATTACGATTGTTATAGTTACTGTGTAGCTATTTGAGACTTACTTTACTGTTCAGTTACCCATTTCCTTTATTTAATCCGCGGCTTGTACGCTATTTTTTGTTCATTTATTATGATTATAGATATTTATTGATTCCCTTCTTTAGCTGACTGCCTGCTCATATATAGGCGCTCCGCTGGTTTTTTGTGAAGCAGCCTTTACACAGCTTCGCCGCCGTTTTATAAACGAATGACATATAAAGCCATTCTTTTTCCTTGCTTTGCCAAGGAAGCTGCCTTTTTATTTAATCCACGGGTTCTCCGCTGTTTTACTCCGGTTGTAATATGATGAAGCTGCGCAAGCTTGCTCTTGAGAATGCAACGTATAGTTGTCCAGGAGAAAAGCAATCTTGCCTGAAATCAATGGCAACCTTTTGTAGGGTCTGTCCCTGACACTTATTACTTGTCATCACGAAGCAGAGCCTTACTGGAAATTGGAGGCATTTGAATTGAAATGGGAGATCAGAGGGTATAACGGGGATGCGAGGAATACATTGACTGTGGAGAAACTCTAGAGACAGCGTGTGTATTAACTTGTGGATTTTTCTGTGAGTATTTGGTGGCAGCGTGGACGGTTGCTTCCGCAAGACCACGTTAGCTGTGGAGCTCAGCTCGGAGCATATTCTTTTCCTACCTTGTCAATTGTGTAATGCGTTTTTTGAACAGGTTTGATGCATGGAAGTGATCACTCATACTGCGTTCAGTCAGTTCACGTGAGCTGCTCTCTTGTGTGATGTTGCGATGTCCACGGCTTTATTTAATGTTAGCTAAGACCCGCCACTTAAAAGTTTCTCGCTACAGCAATTTTAAGTCCGTTACAAAGTGATCCAAAGTCTCGTTTATACCTTGTGTCTTCTCATTAAACTTAATATATAATATATATAAACTTTAATATAATATGAAGTATTTGACGAAGGCATGACAAACGGCAGCGTGTCCATCTATATATATAATTCACTAAGGCAAGACGACCATGGAAAGCACGCCGGAAGATGCGTGGATTCACTAAGCTGCAGACAAGTGAGACACCTATGGCGCACGCAGGAAAGAGTCACGCCCACCAACTCCAAGACCATTGGATACGACGACAACTCGCATGGCCATGCCCACTAACTTGGACGCGATGACACAGAAAAAATGGCGTCATTTATATTTGTCTATCGTAGAGGCCACATGCAGTGCAGGTCAGGTTAATGTCATGCACCTCCGAGCTATGTTGACTATTCATAGAGGCATGTTTCTAGCGGAGGTGAATCGCATATGCAGTGTGTGAAACAGTTTGCGAGGGGTTTCCCATGGGATCCTTAAAACAATCCTTTACAACTGAGGTTGAAGCACAATGAAGTAAGCAGTCTCTAAAAAACAACTCTTCGGTTACGACTCACGACCGCGTGCAGCATAGCAAACTGCTTTACATGATATATACAGCTATTTGCTTCCGCGACAAACATGTGTCTTCTTAGATGCTCCTACAGGAACACGGAAGACGTTTTCCTGCCCACCAACGCTCCTTTTTCACCAGACGGCGTCTACCCTCGCTCTCTAGGCATTCACACTGCCTGCCCATTTGCCTGGACACAAAACTCACCGACCACCCAGTTAGTCTCTTTCGTCTGTGGTAAGAGTCCGCATGCACGTCTCAGCCACGGGCCGTTTGTTATGCCGCGGGTTCACTATTGTGTTGTATTTTGCTCTCTCCAGAGTTCTATCTTTTCATTCACTTACTGTTGTATTCTCACACCAACCCGTTTTAGACATATGTGTCTTTCCAGAAGTGTTTAGCATTCAATAAATAATTATGCATGACATTAACCGTGTGTCTATCCAGTGCAGACAGGCGTGGGTAAGCTGTTGAACCCCATTCGGGCTGCAAGCTGTGTAATTCCCACTAAATGTGACTCATACGCTCCCACTCATTACGTCCCTACACTTTTTGCACACCCCCCTCCTACCGTGGTTGGGTATCTAGGTGGATTACAGTATATATAGAAAAGCAGCCAAAACCGAGGGGTATACCATTTCGTCCTTAAAACATTTCTTTACAACTGAGGTTAAAACACAATGAAGTAGGCAGTCTTTAAAAAAACATTTTCGGTTACGACGCATGCTTGCGTGCACCATAGCAAACTGTTTTACACGCTACATACAGCAATTCGCTTCAGCGACAAACATGCGTCTGTAATTATATCCGCCCGCGAGATCATTTTATATATTATTGTTATTAATGGCCCGGCGATATGAAGCGCTGGTAACACAATAAACTACAGACCCCATCATGCAGCACTTCAGATGCCTTTTTGAACACTTATCATTTTAATAGGGTTGATACCCGTCCTTTAAAATACGGATTTGTCCCGTATTTGAGAATGAAATTGCGTGTCCCGTTTTGAATCAATACGGGATGGGTTTTGTCCCGTATTTTTTTATCATTTTTTTTTAAAGCAGCGTCTCATGCAAATCATCCCACACGCATTTTATGAAGATGCCTCCTTTCCTACTTTTGATTCGGTAATACTTGATGTCATCGTTAGTTTGATTGGTCTTTTTAACTGTCAAGTGAGGAGGGCGGGTCTTTTAAGTAGAGTCTGCAAAGTCTGCATCCCTTATTTTTTTGTATTAAAAGTGGTAAACCTACGTTTTAATCAAGTCTAGCTTATGATGCTGCAAGTTATTGCAAAGCTAGCCCTCATGATGCTGAAGAGAAAAGTTGATTCTGAAAATAGAGCCTTTAAAAACCGATGGGAGGCTGAGTACTGTATATGTTTACTGACATTGCCGGTAAACCCGTGTGTCTCATTTGTGGAGCTAATATGGCTGTAATTACAGAATTTAATCTATGACACAAAACATCAGGATAACCTGAAAGACTTGAATGCAAAACAGAAGAGTTAAAGAAGAATCTGACACTTCAGCAGACATTTTTTACCTGTGCAAAATCACAAAGTGACTTCAAGTGAAGCTACTTTTATGGGAGACACAAATACACCAGTGCAACTTGCCCCACTTTCCCTGTTGCCAAGTAATGTTGAACTAAGTCGGCACAACAGTGTTCCCAAATATGCACTTTGCTGATAAACTGAGTGCACTGCGCTTTGGTGACTTTGAAGAACAAAAAAATAATTTTGAGTTGTTTCGCAACCAATTTGCCGTCGATTTGGAAACTGCACCTGTGCAGATTCAGATGGAGGTGATTGAGCTGCACAGGGCCCGCACAGTTTATTCACTCCATTCCCGCAGAAATGCTTCAGCTCCGTCTACATGCGGCTCGAACCTTGTGCATCGGTAGACCGTGTGTCTACCCAGTGTGGGCAAGCCGATGAACCCCCCGTTCCACACTCCGCGCCGTGCACCCCCATCCCTCCGTCTGGCAAGAGAAGCCGCAAGAACGGTGCGCCAGTTTTCAGTCACTTCAGACGATTGTGTGTTGGTTCGTTCCGTGCATTATTACAATGTTGCTTTTCTTGCTGATTTATTACATTACCGATTTTTCAAATGTTAATTTTCTCCCTCTGCTTAAAAATCATTAAAAAACCGGCCTGATTATGCGGCGTATGGTACGCCGCGGGTTGGCTAGTAAACTAAATTTAAACTTACAGTTTACACCGTGCTTTGTTTCCGCAGTAGCTGCACTTATGAAGAAGCTTGTATGCGTTTTTCTTCAGCGCTCTTTGGGGCTCTTCCTTGTTTTCTACGTACTGCGTTGACAGTCAGTTCACGTGATTACGTGGGAGGTGTGATGATGTGACACGCAACTCTGCCCCCCACGGCCATCGAGCTGAAGTCCAGTATATGTTGAAAAATAGGTTCCAGTTATGACCATTACGCATAGAATTTTGAAATGAAACCTGCCCAACTTTTGTAAGTAAGCTGTAAGGAATGAGCCTGCCAAATTTCAGCATTCTACCTACATGGGAAGTTGAAGAATTAGTGATAAGTGAGTGAGTCAGTCAGTCAGTGAGGGCTTTGCATTTTATTAGTATAGATATCATTATTTGGAACACATGCATTTCATGTGTGTTCCGTGTCTATATACAGTAAACACATTGTTAAAACAGAAACTTTTTTATGCTTTTGTAATAACTGACAAAATGCAGACATGAAGTGTATGATGTGTTAAGCCTGATTTCCAAAGATCAAATAAACACTTTCACAAAAGGTTCAAGGACGATACAACAGCTTCTGTGGCATAGCGGTAAGATTTGCCGACTTGCTATCAAGAGTTTCCGGTTCGATCCTGACTGTCTCCTGTATTTGCTGTTTTCAGTAGTGAGCTGCTCTTAGTGTTTTGAGGTAATGGAACTGGACATTCTCTGATCTGGAGGGATAAAAGCTGACACACAAACGTTGGTGAATCTGCCTTCTTCATATTTATTTTTTTTTTATTCAGTTTTATTGAGTGTTCCTGCTGCACTGAATAAGCACTGAATAAGCTCACACCTTCTGGTGCACGATGTCGACGCAGCACGGAGAAAAAAAACGAAAGGGACAAATATATGGGACATTGGGGATAAAATTAATCAGAAAACATCATCACACTAATGTAATATTATTTGAAAACGAACAGTGTCAGATTGGGTATGAATTTACGCTGGCGCTGTTACTTAAAGACAGATCAGGAGAGGCGGGGGGAGGGGCCAGGTGTTAGATCGTCATTGAGAGAATAAAACTGGAGCTTATTCAGTGCAGCCCCCCAGTTTAATTGCCTGACTCATGTTCAAGCTTCCAGACACACCAAGATCTGACACCGTTTTCAGATAAAGACGAGGTACAAACTTGTTGTTTTACATCCCCTCTTTATTTGAAAACCATGTCAGATTCTGTGTGCGAACGAAACTGGGAAAACTGTGAACGTGGATGTGAGTGTTGTGCGTGACTGAGAATGACTATGGATGTGAATTTTTTTTATTCAGTTTTCAGTTCAAGTCTCTCTTTTTTGTCAGCCCGGCTTTGACATCATGGATCAGAAGGCGCATACTAATTCAGCGTGAGCAGAAGCACTCAAGAATAAAACTGAATAAAAACAAATTGACATCTACAGCCATTCTCAGTCACCCACACCACTCACATCCACGTTCACAATTTTCCCAGTTCCAGTCTCGTTTCCGCACAAGATCTGACACCGTTTTCAAATAAAGAGGGGGTATAACAAAATAAATTTGTTAGTTATACCACGTCTTTATCTGAAAACGGTGTCAGATCATAGGGGTTTGTGGGACCTTGAACGTGAGTGAGAGAATAAAACTGAAGAAAAAAAAAAAAACACTAACTTTAACTAAATTTACAGACGCAAATCAAATGTATGCTTTTAATTGTAAAACCCTAATTCCAATGAGGTTGGGACGTTGTGTAAAACATAAATAAAAATCCTTTTCAACCTATATTCAATTGAATACACTACAAAAACAAGATATTGAATGTTCAAACTGATAAACTTTATTGTTGTTTTGCAAATCTTCACTCATTTTGAATTTGATACCTGCAACACGTTCCAAAAAAGCTGGGATAGGGGCATTTTACCACTGTGTTATATCACCTTTCCTTTTAACAACACTCAATAAGCGTTTGGGAACTGAGGATAATAATTGTTGAAGCTGTGTAGGAGGAATTATTTCCCATTCTTGCTTGACGTACAACTTCAGTTGCTCAACAGTCCGGGGTCTCCGTTGTCGTATTTTGCCCTCCATAATACGCCACACATTATCAATGAGACAGGTCTGGACTGCAGGCAGGCCAGTCTACTCTAGTACCCACACTCTTTTACTATGAAGCCACGCTGTTGTAACACATGCAGAATGTGGCTTCACATTGTCCTGCTGAAATAAGCAGGGACGTCCCTGAAAAAGACGTCGCTTGAATGGCAGCATATGTTGCTCCAAAACCTGTATGTACCTTTCAACATTAATGGTGCCTTCACATATGTACAAGTTACCCATGCCACGGGCTTTTGAACTTTGCACTAATGACAATCCGGATGGTCCTTTTTCTCTTTGGCCAGGACACGACGTTCATGATTTCCAAAAACAATTTGAAATGTGGACTCGTCAGACCACAGCACACTTTTCCACTTTAAGGCCAGTCCATCTCAGATGAGCTTGGGCCCAGAGAAGCCGGCGGCGTTTCTGGGTGTTGATATATGGCTTTCGCTTTGCATGGTAGAGTTTTAACTTGCACTTGTAGATGTAGTGATGAATTGTGTTAACTGACAAGGGCTTTCTGAAGTATTCCTAAGCCCACGTAGTAATATCCTTTAAAGAATGATGTTGGTTTTCAATGCAGTTCCGCCTGAGGGATCGAAGATCACAGGCATTCAGTGTTGGTATTCGACCTTGCATCTTATGTGCAGAGATTTCTCCAGATTCTCTGAATCTTTTGATGATATTATGGACAGTAGATGATGAAATCCCTAGATTCCTTACAATTGTACGTTGAGAAACATTGTTCTTAAACTGCTGGACTATTTGCCCATGCAGTTGTTCACAGAGTGATGAACCTCACCCCATCCTTGCTTGTGAACGACTGAACCTTTTGGGGATGCTCCTTTTATACCCAATCATGATAAACACCTGTTTTCAATTAACCTGTTCACCTGTGGAATGTTTAAAACAGGTGTTTTTTGAACATTCCTCAACTTTCCCAGTCTTTTGCTGCCCCGGTCCCAGCTTTTTTGGAACGTGTTGCAGGCATCAAATTCAAAATAAGTAAATATTTGCAAAACAACAATAAAGTTTATCAGTTTGAACATTAGATATCTTGTCTTCGTAGTGTATTCAATTGAATATAGGTTGAAAAGGATTTGCAAATCATTGTATTCTGTTTTTATTTACGTTTTACACAACATCCCAACTTCACTGGAATTGGGGTTGTATGATATTAACAACAAGAGCAGCTCACTACTGAAAATGGTAAATTTGAGAAGCAGCTGATATCGAAACCGGGACCTATTGATTAGAAGGCAGCAGTTCTTAGCATTGCACCACGCAAGCTGTCGTATCAACCGCCTACCATAACTGGCTTTCTTTTTTTCTTAGGTTAAAGTCTGGAATAAAAGTGCACTTGTTTTGTTATATTTGTACCTTTTGTGAAAGTGTTTATATCATATTATTATTTCAGGCTTCACACATTATACATTTCATGTCTACATTTTTTCAATTATTACTAAAACATGAAAAACATTTCTGTGTTAACTACGTTTTACATAGATTGTTGTTGACATGGAACACACATGAAATGTACAGTACAGACCAAAAGTTTGGACACACCTCCTCATTCAATGTGTTTTCTTTATTTTCATGACCATTTACAGCACTCCATCACTCTCCTTCTTGGTCAAATAGCCCTTACACAGCCTGGAGGTGTGTTTGGGGGCATTGTCCTGTTGAAAAATAAATGATCGTCCAACTAACCTGACTTCTGCACAACACAACTGCTGGTCCCAACCCCATTGATAAAGCAAGAAATTCCACTAAATAACCCTGATAAGGCACACCTATGAAGTGAAAACCATTTCAGGCGACTACCTGTTGAAGCTCATCGAGAGAATGCCAAGAGTGTGCAAAGCAGTAATCAGAGCAAAGGGTGGCTATTTTGAAGAAACTAGAATATAAAACATGTTTTCAGTTATTTCACCTTTTTTTGTTAAGTACACAACTCCACATGTGTTCATTCATAGTTTTGATGCCTTCAGTGAGAATCTACCAATGTATATGGTCATGAAAATATAGAAAACACATTGAATGAGGAGGTGTGTCCAAACTTTTGGCCTGTACTGTATGTATTCCAAATGATGAAGTACTATTTTACCCTATAAAGCTCCAACACTTCACTCGAAGATAAACACTGAGCACTGAGAAACTTCTTTGAGAAATGAACTGCAGCGGTAGGCGGGGGAGATGGGAAACCAGGATAATCGTCACATTTACAGGACAAAAGACTCTGACGGAAAGGTGAGAATGGATTTAAGGTGGGCCGGATTTTCAAGCTTTCTCGTAGGCTCTGGTAATTCTAGTGTTAAGTGCAAAAACTTAGAAACCTGTTAAGCATATTAATTTTGTGTATTCCCGATAAACAACTTATGAACATTTGATACCTCTGCAGCTTTTTTAAAGATTTGTACCATGTTTATTATTTGTTACCATGTGTCACAGAGCATAAGTTTATGCAAGAATCAAGTACTACATAATTAAAATGGTAATTCATATTTATAATTGCATTTCAAGAATTACGAATGTGTAGCTGATACACTAAAGAAAACACACACCTGTATAAATATTGCACATTTTAACAGCAAAAGAGATGTAGTGCAATTAATGATTAAAACCTATAAGTGCATATATTTTATATTTATTCAGTGTTTAATGGCCAATACCAATTAATTTACTGTGTAAGATTAACTATATACTTTTTGGTAGAGAAATGGTGAAAACTATTTTAAATTAAGTCATGTTTCAGATAGGTACATTATAGAAAAAAAACAATATGATAGATTGTAATATCAGACTCACTTTATTTTCATTTATTTTGTGTTCACTGGGAAATTTTATTTTAGTATTATTATGGTCACTGAACAATAAGCAGACATAATTTAATTTTGTTAATGAAAAATGAACAGTTGATACCTGGGGTTTATAGTCAGTCAGTCATTATCCAACCTGCTATATCCTAACACAGGGACACGGAGGTCTTCTGAAGCCAATCCTAGCCAACACAGGGCACAAGGCAGGATCAAATACTGGGCAGGACACGGACACACACACACTAGAGACAATTTAGGATCGCAAATGCACCTAACTTGCTGTCTTTGGACTGTGGCAGGAAACCGGAGCACCCGGAGGAAACCCACGCAGACACAGGGAGAACATGCAAACTCCATGCAGGGAGGACCCAGGAAGCGAACCCAGGTCTCCTTACTGTAAGGCAGCAGCGCTACCACTGTGACACCATGCCACCCGTGGTTTACACTTTAATACAGGACATAGGGGTTTTTTATGCATCTGGTTATGCATGAGAGTGTAAAAACTTTTTTTAAGAGATAATGGGGAAAAAAAAGAATCTGAATCGGCTGATCAAGTAACATGAAATTGGTGGTTGGTATCGGCTTTAAACCAGAAGCATGAAGCTGAAAGCATGGCCGAAACAAATACATGCCCAGGCAAACCGAGTGCAACGTACATGCACAAACTATGAATTTAACAACATTTAGTTAATTACAGAGCACATTTTCATACAAACAAATCCATAACTGTAACTGGGAAAGGTTTTACATGGTGTGAAAAGGCGCTATATAGGTGCCTGACCCGACAAACACTGGACATGGAGGCACATTTACAATAAATAAACTATTTTTCTTCACCTGTGGAGCACGTCTTCCACATAATCCCCAGAGGCACAACGGAGTCCCAAGCACAAATATAATGAATGCACAACAAAGCACTCCACCACTCCAATTCTGCCTCCTCGAGTGGCGGCTGCTGGCCCCTTTTATAGTTCACCCGGAAGCTGTCCAGATGTTTGATTGCCGAGTTCCGGGTGCACTTCCAGGTGTGGTGAAAACACTGCCCACAAGGGCTCAGGAGTTCTAGCTGCAGCCCCTCCGGCGGTGCCTGCAGGACCCAACAGGGCTGCCCCCAACTCAAATTCCCATGGAGCCCTGCTGGAAACCGAGACAATGCTCCAACCCCGGGGGGCGGCCATCTAGCATCCTGGGGGTTGGTATTCAACTGTCCATGGCTGCTTCCCCCGAGCATATAATGAAGGGGTGTCCACCACAATGGTCAAATAACAGAGAAATTTACCTCTATTAACCTAGTTTCTTAGCGACTAGGGTTCACATGGCCTTGTAGAAACAGATTTTCTGTGAATAACTGGGTTGTTAAAATGCATGTAAATGTACCATGTGTCAGGTTTGTGTTAAATGCTATTGTAAGATTCATGTTTGCACCAATATATGGAGGAGACTTTATCTGGTTAATAACATATAATGAACAGTAATATTTAAATTAAAATTTCAAATAACACAATCTGCTGGGGCTTTCGTTCTCCAAATCTCCCTTTTTTCACATCTGTCCTAACTTGAAAGTAATACATTTCTGACAACCAAAAATGCCATATTTTATGTTATATATTTCAAATTGTTTGTAGTGTTAGCTGTGAAAAAAATTTCAATCTCTTATTTTCATAGAGAATGCGGATAACAGATTTCCTGCTACAGTGAGCTTTAATGGGGACTAATGCTGAACAGTGAGATCGAGTTAATAATTAGAGACGCTCCTCTCCACTCATTGGTTGCAGTACCTGTTTTTCAAACACAAATTGACTTCCTGTGTGTTGAAGCACCTCAAATATGTACAAATGCAACATCTACTTTCCATCTGTTATCTTTACTTGCTTTCCTTAATGTTCCATCTCTAATTGTACTCTTCTCTCAGACCAGGCTCTGCAATGTTAATATCATCTGAAGCAGATAGCAGGCAAAGAACGAATTGTGACTGGACAGGACTCCTGATGTTCTTCAAATCAAAAACAGGTCCTCATTTGTGTGCCCCACTCACCCATTCATCACAGGATTTTCCTGAAGTTCTTTACTTAACAATATTTTAGCAAAAACAGATGCCTTTTGGGCAGAGGAGTAGACGTGCTATGAGATCTTAATGCAGAAGATCTATGAACAGGAGGAAATGTCAGAGGCGTGGAGGAACAGTGAGATTGTATCCGTTTATAAGGAGAAGGGGATCTCTGTAAACTATAAAGCTAATGTCACACTTGATGAAAATCTGGGAAAGGGTTACAAAAGAAGGCTTAGTGAAGAGACCACCATAGACGAGGAGTAGTTTGGTTTTATGCCACAGAAAGGACAAATGGATGTAGTCTTTGCACGGAGACAGCTCACATTGTAGCTTTGAGTAAAATAAAAAGGCTTGCATATGGGGTTTATTGAATTCAAGAAGGCTTATGAAAGAATGCAGTGACAGGAGCTGCATGAGAGAATAACAGGTGCCAGAGATGTATGTGAGGAATGTCTAGGGAATGAGGACCTGGGTTAGAAGCACTGTTGAAGTAAAAAACAAGTTCTTTAGATAAATCTGCACCAGAGAGCTTCCTTAAGTCCTTGCTTCTTTGATCTGGTTAGAGCTGTGTTGACTCATGTGATAAAAGATCAATCACCCTGGTGGATGCTTTTTTTGATAACCCTGTGCTGTGTAGCACCAGAAAAGTGGAAAGTAGGTAGGAAGAATGGAGAAGGACTTCGGATGATACAGGATTGAAAATAAATATAAAGGAGAGAGAACATATGAGGTTTAATGATGATCAGGATTCAGAAGTTAGCCTACAGGTAAAGCTACAACAAAGAGTGCTAGAGTCAATGGTAGCCCAAGATGGAGAATTATACGCAGAGATAACTTACTGAGTGCAGTGTGGATGGAGCAACTGGAAGGAGGAATTGGGAATATTGTGTGGGCAAAGAATTAAGAAAAAGATTAACAGGTTCTTAAGACAGTGGCAAGACCATCAATGAATTATGGAGCCGAGACATGAGCAGTAAAAGAAGTGATGGAGAAGAAGTTAAATGTGGCGGAAATGACAAAAGGACTGAAAAATGAATGTGACAATCAGATGTACAACAAAACTGGGACAGATATCTAAGAAAGTACAGGAAAGTAGGTTGAAGTGGTATGGATATGTGGTGAGGAAGGACAATTAACATGTAGGCAGAAGAGTGAGGACAATGGGGGGATAGAAAGTAAGGGAGGTCAAAGCGGAGGAGGATAGATAAAGTAAAAGGAGAACTGAAGGAAAAGGGTCTCACTGGGGAGGAGGTTTAGGACCAAGCTGTATGGAGAAGGTTGACCGAGCACAGAATAAGAAGAGAAGAGGAAGATGATGCGTTTGCGAGGATGTGAATATACAACTGGATATTGGACATGTGAATTATGCAACATGAGAAATTTTGGATTTTTTCATGAATATTTTGATATTGTTTGCTGTTGCTCAGTGTTAGCCCCTGTTGATGCCCACTGCATCAGGAACTTTCCCACTAAAATGAGAGTAACAATTTTTCCCAAGGCATCATTACAGACAAGAAGTAAGTAAATGATAAAAAAAGACTGTTTTTGAAAGTATTCCTTTAAGGCTATGTAAAATGTAAATAAAAACAGAATGCAAAAATGTGCAAATCTCATAAACCCATATTTTATTTACAGTAGAACGGAAAACATATCAAATGTTTAAACTGAGAAAATGTACAATTTTAAGAAAAGAATAAGGTCATTTTGAATTTGATGGCAGCAACACGTCTGAAAAAAGTTGGGACGAGAGCCACTGTATAGCATCCCCTCTTCTTTTACTAACAGTCCGTAAACATCTGGGAACTGAGGAGACTAGTGGCTGGACTTTTGGAAGAGGAATGTTGTCCAATTACTGCCCGATATAGGATTCTAACTTATCAACAGTCTTGGTTCGTCTTTACCTTATTTTCGTTTTATGATGCGCCAAATGTTTTCAAATGGTGAAAGGTCTGGAATGCAGGCAGGCCAGTTTAACGCCTGGACTCCTCTACTACTATGGCTTCGTCTTTGCATGATAGAGCTTTAAACTGCATTTGTGGATGACACAGTGAACTGTGTTAACAGACAGTGATTTCTGGAAGTGTTTCTGAACCCATGAAGTATGCCAGAATCATGCCTGCTTTTAATGCAGTGCCACCTAAGAGCCCGAAGATCATGGGTACCCAATATTTATTTTCGGCCTTGACGCTTGCACACACAGACTTCTCCAGCTTCTCAGAAAATATCTGATATTATGTACTGTAGATAATGAGATATTCAATTTATAGATGCAGTTTTTGCCTCTCTTTACTTCTGAGAGACTCTGCCTCTCTAAGATCCCCTTTTTATACTCAATCATGTTACCGACCTGTTGCCAACTAACCTAATTAGTAACAGAACGTTCATCCAGCTGTTTTTAGTTTCACTTTACTTTGTTGCCCCTATCCAAACTTTTTTGAGATGTGTTGCTGACATCAAATTCAAAATGAGATAAGATTTTTCATGACTAGGGGGCTTTGCCCCCTGCTCGCTTCGCTCGCCAACCCCTGTGTTTGGTTAATCGGATATACAATTTTACATTTTTTTTCTTTGGAATTGTTTCAATTTCATTATTTGCACTTTTACTTAAAAACTTCATTAAAAACAATATTTTTTGGAGACACATTGTGACAACGCAACATATAACTGACCTTGAGTGAATATGGTTTCTGTTTCTCTAATAAATAATCTGACTTTTTCTAATGCTTCTCCCTGTGATTTATTGATTGTCATAGCAACAGCTATTCTAACTGTAAACATTTTAATAAGAATGGCATATCACGATCTCCTTTGGTGTGTAATGTTATTCGCATAATATATACATTACTTTTCTTTTTGCCAGTTAAAATTTGCATCGCTACTCCGTTATCATAAACATACACCTGACCAAATTGTGTATTCTTTGTAATTCAACTTGTCGTTGCTTTAACTGTTGCGGGACCAGAGATTCTCATAGTGTATGGTCTATTATTGTGTAAATCCACGTTTTGTGCATTTAATGATGCGAATGCGAAAAGACTTTGTTGTCTACTCTTTGCCTTTTATTTCTGACCTTGATTTGTCCTGCTCTTTTTTCAATTACACCTGGTTCTGATGATTACAGTGATCCCTCCAGGATTGAGGGGGTTGTGTTCCAGAACCCCCGCGAAAGGCGAAAATCCACGAAGTTAAAACTATATGTTTATATTGTTATTTTTATATTGTCACGCTTGTGTCACAGATTTGCACAGAAACACAAGAGGTTGTAGAGATAGTGACTTTAAAACATTGCAAACAAACATTTGTCTCTTTTTCAAGAGTTTAAACTGTGCTCCATGACAAGAAAGAGATGACAGTTCCCTCTCACAATTGAAAGAATGCAAACATATTTTCCTCTTCAAAGGAGTGCGCGTCAGGAGCAGAGAATGTCAGAGAGAGAGTGAGAGAGACAGAGAGAGAAAAGCAAACAATCAAAAATCAATACGTGCTGTTCGACTTTTAAGTATCCGAAGCACCGTGACAAAGAGGCCGCATGGAAGGCAGCAATGTGAAGGTAGTCTTTCAGCATTTTTCACAGGAGCACCCGTATCCTCTAGGCCAGTGTGCGAATAGCCCCTCTGCTCACAAAGTCAGAGCAGAGAATGTCAGAGAGAAAGAGAGAAAAAAAACAAACAATCAAAAATCAATACGTGCTGTTCGGGCTTTTAAGTATGCAAAGCACCGTGCGGGAAGCATATCGTATATCATTGAGGAGTTTTATTTAACACGTAATACATGCTCTGATTTGATCCGAAAATAGAGTCCCTTGTAAGTTTTACTTGAACAATGGCTGACTTCGTAACCCCAAACATAACTTTCTAGCACCCTCTCCAATCCCTCAACCCCCGCGTCTCACCCCCACCTTACTGCATCAATCAATACCCCGCTATTAGTCTTCCGTATTGTAAAGAAGATACCTTCCCTCAATCGGCCCGGACAGTCACTTAAAACCAAAAAGGCCACAACCTGGCTGGGACCCTGCAATAATTTCGAATTTTACTGCTTTCATAATCTCTTATCTGCCTTTTTTTTCTCTCTGACGCCTTTGAGTCTCTATTCTCTGTATTGTCCTCATACGCTTTATATGTGTTGAGACCATAGCATCTGTGTGCACTACGTGCTTTTACACGACTGACTGTTTTTTGATGCATGTGCTCTTATATGATATCTTTTGTAAGTAGGGCGTGTCTTGCAAGAATCTCATGTTCCGTGTCCCCGTGAGAAGGCCCTGGGACAGTCTCTTGGCACCAAGTCTCATGTTTACGGTCCCCACGAGACGCTCCGTGGCAAGTCTCTTTTGTCTCACAGGTCTTTTAAATATCTTTCGAGAACTTGCAAGAAGATCACGTATCGTTGCCTTGCTTTTGCTTTCCAGGATTTCTTTTTATAATAGAGAGAAATAGTAAAATGTCTCACTTTTAACATTTGATATGTTTCTATTATTTATTGCAAATAAAATATGGGTTTATGAGATTTTTAAATCATTGCATTCCGTTTTTATTTACATCCCAACTTTTTTGGAATTGGGGTTGTAAATAGTCTGACTTTGTTATTTCTCAGGTTGATGTACATTAAGCTAGAATGGCAGTAAATACTCCTAACTCCTAAAATGTTGTTGTCCTCACATATTAGCTCTTATTTAGCTAACCAAACAGCTGAATGCTCACCTCTTATCTGAAGAATAAGTGTTATAACACAATTACTAATAGGCCTCGCTACGGGTGAAAAATAGAGTTCATCTTCTTTCAGTTCTTTTCCATAAATATTTACTCCATCCTTAGTGCAAATAAAATATTATTTGCTTTTTTTGTGGTTTAGAACCCAATGCAGCTTTCTCTCAGTTGTGATCAAATACGAGTTCCTCCAGACTGGACACAGATACATGAATTAAGGAAGAATGTTTGCAATTTGGTTAGGTTTCTCATTGAGTTGGCACACTTACAGCACCAGAAAAGGCTCCTATACCTTTTTAACGAATTATAAATTGTGCTATTTGAGAATTTATATATGTAACATGCTAAGAGCTGTCTGTCACTCCAAAACTTGCCACCATTAATCGATATGCACAGTGCATACATGGCTCCAAACAGGTATATTGGAAGTTGTGAAATGCTCCTTACTATTACCCGAAAGAGTGTGAAGATGCTTTTCAGCTCTAAGCCTTAAATAATCTCACCCCATCTTATATATTGGAATGTCTGACACCTTATATTCCAAATCGTAACCTCAGATCCTCAAATGAGTATCTCCTTAGAATTCCAAGAACAAAAATAAAAAGTGGTGAGGAGGCCTTCTGCTGTTATTCACCTAAAATCTGGAATAGCCTGCCAATAGGAATTCGCCAGGCTGATAAGGTGGAACACTTTAAAAAACTGCTGAAAACTAGACATGGCACGATACCACTTTTTTATGTCCGATACTCGATATCTCGACTCATTGTGAATTTGGATATCTGCCGGCTCTAAAATCTGTATACAGTCATTGAGTTTTGGTGGTGGCTTAAACAGAAACAAAAATTAATGCTTTCAAAAAAATGTCCAGATACATTTTATATACCTCAACACAAATACCACCATCAAAGGCTACCACCCCAAGGGCACTTGTTTATGTTATAAATTACATTCGGGAGTCTTGGCTTTTTCTTCTTTGAGTCGGAAGTAACTCCAAACTGCTGACATGTTTTTCAAGTCTCACACGCCAACAGAAACTCTTATCACGTTAACTGCATGTCCCAAATCACGTTATGCATGCGGTAATTATTTTCCGTAATTTTTAAAGGATCAAATTACATTTTTTATTGCTTCCCTATATAAACGATCCAGTAATTTAGGTCTTCTTAATGGTCCGGAGCCGATGAATGTCAATGCAGAATATCGGATCAGTCTCTACTGAAAACACATTATTTTAACATGGATGTACTGCTCAGAATTTCACTGTAATCAAAATCCTGATACTCTATATCTCCAACTCATTATAATAACTATTCATGGTGGCTCTAAAATCTGTACTGACCCCTACTCTCTTAATGCGTATTTCCTTTTGATAATACAGTATATTTTGTGGTGGCATTGCACCACCACCATCTACATCAAAGCAATTCGTTTAAAATTTCCAACAATGATGGATAGATTAAAAGCCATGAAGTCTGTATGACCATCAACATCAAGTCACATGGCGTGAAAACCCAGGTAACCCCACAAATAGGGCTGTTTCATTTATGTTAGGTAGAATGCCCAGAGGGGACTGGTCTGCAAAGAAGGAACCCCTGCAGATTTTATTTTTTTGTCCAGTCTGGATTTACAGGTTTTTTCTGTTTTTATGTCCACCCGGCCATCAGACCTTACTTCTTTTAATGTTAACTAATGTTGTCTTATTTTAATTTCTTATTTTGTCTTATTTTTCTTTTCTCTTAGTATGTAAAGCACGTTGAGCTACTTTTTGTATGAAAATGTGCTATATAAACAAATATTGTTGTTGTTGTAAACTTCTTAATGGTCCAAGCATGATGAATGTCAATGCAGCTGTACATACAGATCAGTGGCTACAGCCAACTAAAAGGTATATGACACTGAAAAGGATGTACTGCACCTCAGAATAATCCTGAAGGTCAAAACAGTGATATCTTTAACAAAGAAATTGACTGATGGATTCTAAATTAGGTCTGAAAACAAAATCTGAGAATGCAATATTAATGCAGTATTTCAGCTCATATTTGATAATACAGTATATTTTGTGTACATTGGAAAAAGACCACACATCAACATGATACAATTCTTTTTAAAATTATTCACTAAAATGTTATCTTCCAAGTTGACTTTTTGGTAAAAGAGTGCTATGCAGTTGTGTAGAACAAAACTTTACAAATAAACATGGCTGTAAAAAACTGCAGGTAACCCCATATATAAAGCTGGCCATTCAGAAAGAGAATGGGAACTACCAGGTATAAAGGTTACAAAAGTAATAAATATGCACTTAATTTGTACATAAATCATTTAAGTTTTTTGCCATATGTGAAATATTTTTGGATGACATAATGTATATATTTTTAAAGTATAAAATTCACAGAAACTTGACCAGCCTCCTCCATTTTGAAACCCCTCACCTTTCTACATGAAGTTAATAATCATAAAACATCAGCCTTCGTAGTGTAAGCCACAGAGAGCTTTCAAATATGTTGCTTATGGAAACTGTATTGTACACTATTATTCTAAATTAATGTTACAGGTGGCCATTCCAATATTCATTCTTAATAATAAACATGTGCAGATTCAGATTGAATTGTCATACTTAAATCAGATGGCTGGGGAATTCATCAACATTTACACTTTTATTGTTACAAGAATGTGTAGCATGCATTTTTTTAATGCAACCCTTGCGGGACAGCAGGTGTGTTCATGAGTGAACTCCATGATGGACTGGCATCCTGTCCAGCTCTGTTTCCTACCTTAAGCCCCACGCTGCCAGGATAGGATGCAGCCCCGACAACCCCGAATTGAAGGATGACTACAAGAATATTATATTAAATTTACCTTAATCTTAAATTGAGGAAGCAGATTCTCTTCCTTTTTTATTCTATTTTTTTATTTATTTATTTTTCCTACTATTAAAGTTTTATTCTGTTGGCCTAGCTCTTATTCTCAAGGGTGGGGTTTGATTTGTTTCAAACTTAGTTTTGTAAAGTTTGACTTCCTTCTATGGAGTGTAAATTGATTTTATAAATTCAATAAAACGATATAAAGGAAAAAAAAATCTTAATTTTATTACAATTAATAAATTACAAACTAGTAATAAATACAATACTTAATTTTATTTAAATCAAACCAAGTTCCCTGCTCCCCTTACCATGTAGAGAGCACAGAAAGAAAAAGACCTCACATGACATACCCAGGCATCGATACTGGAAATCAAACTATTAATGATGGTTCTGCAGACTTTGCTAGTTAAGAACAACAGCCTGCCAAAATCTAAAAAATGATTGACCTGTTTTTTGTAAACTGAACTACATTTTCCCCAAACATAGTTAAAATTGAATATCCCATTTCCATTACATGTTATAGTACACTCTTAAAAATAAGATTACTGGAATGGCACATTACTGGGTTGTGTGGTTTCTCATTGATTTTTTGCTTGACACAGAATCATTTCATTCTGGGAACAAAACAGAAATTGTAATGTATAGTAGGCTACCTAGCAGGACACAACAGATCAAGAAAAGCTTAACTTAGCTGGTGTTGCTGTATGTACAAAGAGTCCTTTAAAATCATGAACCCACTGGTATTTTAGAAATCAGTTATCTGTTCTCAGGTATTGATAAACCCTGTTACAAATCTAAATAAATAAAGGGTCTTTCTGTAACCTTCACTTGGATAGTTCTTTTGGTTCCTTTATGGCATCACAATGAAAAAACACTTTGATGGTTGGTTCCAATTTTCACAGTTGAACTAGACAAAAGTGTACTGTACTTTAACTTGATAGCTCATTCCTTAACTAGTAATATTCAGTTAGCCACTGCCCCAGACTGAGCTGCAGGGGGTTACAAATTAATGTGATCCCAAAACAATGCCATAATTTCTTTTTCTAAACAGAGTCTGAACAGGGGACAATCACAAAACAGAGTTTCCAGTCAATTGTACTCTACACTACTTTATTCTGCCAGGTTTCTAAAGTTAGTTTCTGGTGCATCCTACATTACTATTACTATAGTAATAAAAAAATAAACCCAGATGAGAGCTGCGGGGACCAATAAAAGCAGTATGAGAACCATCCTTGGAGGGGATGCCATTTCTCACTAAAGCTATTCAGTCACATTATCAATGTCACTTTCACTCCATTCCATTTACACATATTTATTCGGAGAGCAAGGATGTAACCCAAATTATTTACATGTCAAAGAGGTAGTTACATGCAAAGAATGTAGATACGAATAACAATAAATACTATACAAAAGATAAATAACAAACACATACACAATAAGTATATATAGTTAAGACAAACAGTTATTAAAAAACAGAATATTGAACTGCTTGAGACACAAGCTGTGACACGATTTTAGCAGGTGAAGTGAATTGCTCATTGTCACAATGGGTTTGAACCCACAACTCCGGCAAATATGCCCAAATTAACCACTACACCACACTGCCTACTAATTCGGGGTCGCAGGTAACTGAGGCAATCCTGGCAACATCTGCCCGAGGCTGGAAACAATCCCTGGACAGAGGACCGGTACATGACAGGGCCCATTCACATACTAGGCCAGTTCGGGATCGTCAGCTAACCAAACATTCATGTCTAAACGATATGGATGATCTCGTGCTAGTCCTCTCAGATGATCCCCACTGAATAAAAATAAAAAGAACTTGGCATTTTACACTCTAAAAAGTTGGCTAAAATAAAGGTGCCTACCTGACCGTACGGTGCTGCTAATATAAAAACTGGCGATCTGCGTTAAAACTCCCTCCGCAATCAGTCATCAGTTTAGTGCAGAAGCATCCTCGATCTCATGGTTTGTTAATTGTAAAAACATAAATTAGACATTGATGCAGGATTGAGACCAGTAAGAGTCCTCGCAAAGTCCGGATTGTATTTAAAAGAAATACGTTTAAAGGCAATACGCGACACTGGCGTTGATGTCCACCGCGTCTTACATAAAGTTCAAGATTCCGCCACACCTCGCACTGAACGGAACGGGACGGGACCGAAAAGCATTGAACAGGTTGGCGTGGAGAACCCAGAACACATTAAAGAGGGAACCTAGCGGTAAAGTCGCCTTGCATTTAATGAACGTCGCTTCGCACCGTCTTAACGTCTCCCTAACTTTCCATTCTTCTACGGCCACACTGTCACGTTTACGTATCTTCGTCTTGCTCTGTCCCCTCGGTAAAAGAAAACCGAAAACAACTTACCTTCTCAGGAGAGCGACGTGGCGCAGGAAGATGCAACCGCAGCTGAGTCGGTGAGTTTCCGAGGCTCGGAGGAAGAGGCCAGAAGAGGGTGGGGATTCGGGCTAGAATTCCGGAACATATAATGCATAAAGGGGTGGACGGGATGGAGTAGGGGGCCGTGCTCGCGTGGCCTTCCTTCTTTAATTCCAAATACCTGTACTGTGCGTGCTAGTAGCGGCTGGACTGGCCCTAATGAGCAGAACTCTGCAGCAGTTACCATATCAACCATTCGATGATGAAGTGGCGTCCCAGCCAGTCCATGGACCTGCTCTCTCGATGTTTCGTTTGATGGAGATTTTACTTAAAGTTCACAGAGAATGCACGGCACCGTTTGCTTTGTGGGATGATAGAGGGTATTTTATATTGCTTTTAATGTAATCAGTACTGTAACAGTCTTCACCCTGGGCTTTAAGTGTCACATTTACAACTGACAGTCTGTCATAAAATGACTGGGACTAAAACAGAAGCATTGATTGGTTAAACAGTAATGCGTTAGGCACAGTTCAATCACAAGTTGAGCCAGGCTCTGTCAGAGCTAGCAGTGATGGCCTCAATCTCTTCACGTGAAAAATCCACAAATCCATCTTCCATCCATAGCCACTTTGTTAAATTCTACAACCAACCCTGAAAAAGTATGCCAGTCCATAGCAGCACAGTCTGAAAAAAATACGATGGTGCACAGTTATACAGTAGTCAAATACTTCAAGAAAAGCTATTTCACTCTGCGGAAAAATTAAAGTTGGAGGCTACATTGAAATGGCTCAAGTGTAAAGTCCTTGAGTGACCTGGGGCCTCATATATAACGCCGTGCGTAGAACTCGCACTATAACATGGCGTAAGCACAAAAGCCGAAATGTGCTTACGCACAGAAAAATCCAGATGCAGGAATCTGTGCGTACTCCAACTTCCACGTTCTTCCGCTACATAAATCCCGATCAGCGTGAAAACTAACGCTCGTGCACGCGCATTTTGCAACGCCCCAAATCCTCCCAGAATTATGCCTATTTGAATATGCAAATCAATATAAATCGCCCTTAAGCGCGAGCTTCTCTGAAAAGACAATGGGAAAAGCACGGGGAAAATACAAGAATTTCAGCGAATACCAAGTGGAGGCAAAGGAAAAACATACTATTTGTTCAAATAAACCGTGGTATAATCAACAAAATAAAGTTGATCGAGTGACATAGCGTGTTGGAGAAACTTGAAAGCTCACATTCACAAAATCGCACAGTGCCGGAAATAAAAAAGAAGTCACATATCAAAGTTGCCGTGAAAAGAAGAGTTGTAGCCCACCGTCTGAGTGTCATATGAAAGCTTATTAGGGTACAGAGAAAAAAGCACACGGTGGGGAAAAAGCACGAAAAGTCAACTTTAATCTCGAATTTTCCACTTTTATCACGTAGTTTATTTTGTCATTTAGTAGAACATTATTAACATCTTAAAATCGTTTAATTAACCAGTTTCTCAAAATTACATCGTAATTAAAGTAGCACGTTAAATGCTTTGTTTTGTATTTGATCTTCTACTCGTATGTGATCTATGTGTGTGAATCACTACGTGCTTCTTAAACTGGCTCTCTTCCTCCAACTGGACACAGAGTCCATGACATTTGTGATATTACAGCTCTCTGAATAACTAAAATACTGAGATGTATACGTGATGTAATTTTCATGATGATAGGAGCTAAAGCACGTTATTAAACATGTGTTTCATGAGCCTCGTGCTCATGACAAGCATTTACCTTTTGTCGAAATTTGTCGCTGCGTTTTTAGCTGTGTTGTTATTTTCTCTTTCTGTTTTATATTCAATATATATTGGCGTGGCCGCCCCAAGAGTCCTTGCTTTTCTTTCCCCAAGTAACCGATCGCCACACAATCAGCTCTGTAATAGAAGTTAAGCCATCTGTAAGCTTAGCCCGATTCTTCAAAACGTTTAAAGAACATTGAAATATCTTCGTAGTACATGTTTAATTATTCTATCCTTCACGACACTCCCAGTGAAGAATATAGATTATTTAAATGAAGTTAAAGTTTTATGTGTATAATTTAACAAACATATTTTGCTGCATTTCACCTTAAAAATGATATCGTCATCATATGTAAATACGCGCTTTATAAAGTGGCTCAGGTTGTGAGATATTATAACTGTAGTGCAAGTTTACAGTGGGGTGATTGTACTTATAAGTACAAACCGTTCTACAAGGAGCAATTGATTGAGTGCATTTAAAGTTCTTGGGATTAAACTGTTTCTGAACCGCGAGGTCTGTACAGGAAAGGCTTTAAAACATTTTGCAGTGGCTGAGACAGCGTATCCTTAAAGCTGTATACCGATAATTCTCTTTCCGATCAGCTGCTGCTGTGATTCACACTCAGATACAGTGATATAAATACTCCGAGTCGTGCAGTGAGAGCAATATGGAAAAAGATGATCCGCTGTGGCAACTCCTAACGGGAGGAGCTGAAAGAAGAAGAAGAAGAAGAAGAAGAAGAAGAAGAAGAGAGTAACAACGCTAAAGCAGTTATGGTATTTGGAATACTATGGCTGTTCCCTGGACCATTATATTGTTACGAGTTAATTACAATCAGATGCATTACACTAATAAACAATATGCGGTTAGTTTCTGTGTATTTATAAAGCCGCGTCATGAAAATAATGAGTAATCACACAAGAACGGTACCATTGCTTTGACGCTGGGTGCCGCCAGTTTGCAAAACCGAGCGGAGAACTTGCGTACGACAAGGCATGAGGTACCGTGGAAAAGTGCGTGGCTTTACGCCAAGTGTAGGTTTTATACATCGCGATTTGAACGTGGAAAAGTTCTTACGCAACATTTCTGTGCGTACGCACCGTTTATACATGAGGCCCCAGGTCAATACCCTGACCTTCACTGCAGCAAAAACCTGTAATCCATACAGTTATTGTCCAGGAAGGAAATAGAGCAAAATTTCATCTGTAAAGGGCAACAAGTATACAAAGTTGATGGACACTCACCGAAAAAGAATTAAAGCTGAGGGTAAGCGCATGAGTACTGCACAGAAAAATAACTCATATTTTTGCACATGGATTTGAAACCATAGGCTTGTCATGGATTCAGTTGTTTTAATTTATTGTAATATATTTACTGCCAGGGTGGCACAGTAGTTCTTTGGGTCTCAGAGACCTGGGTTGGATTCCCAGCTTGATCATCATGTTTCTTTAGTTTCCATGTTTTCCTCATATTAGAACAATACAGCAATTGTGATGAGAACAGACCATCCAGCCCACACAGAGCTCATCCATTCCTATTCACTTTCATTATCCAAAATAACATCGTCAGGCTTTCAAGGTCTCTAAAGTGCTGCTCTCCACCACTCAGATTAGTAATTTATTCCATGTGCTCTTTGTATAAAGAAAAAAATCTTAACATTTGTTTGAAATCTGCTCTCAACAAGTTTCCAGCCATGTCCCTGTGTTCTTGTTGTAGAATTTGTAACTGAATTTTATTAAAGGGTAAGCAAGCCAACTTACAGAGGAAAATAACACTGTAACATTACATATTGCATAATCAAATATTGATTACACAACAATGAGATGATCTCTATTTACCAATGTTACATCGAACAATGAACCATAAATTAAAGAGGGAAAACTCTTCATTAGTTGTAACATATACAGTACTAGTAGTGAACAAAAAAAGGGGAAAGTGAGCACCCTTACTTCATCAAACCCACTGAATAATTGTTAACGAGTGGAGAATGTATTTTAAAGTAACAGCTGATATCCAGTGCACTAGTTCCCTTCATAAATTTAAACACTTCAGTTATGTCTCTTCTTAATATCTGTTTGCTTAAAGTGAAAAGTTCAACTCCTTCTGTTTCTGCTCATATCTCATACCTCTCACTCCCAGAATCATCCTAGTTGCTCATCTCTGGACATTTTCTATCACTGCTATGTTGTTTGTGTATTATGAAGACAAAAACTGTACACAGTAGTTCAGGAGGGGCTATATATAAATTAAACATAGCCTTCTTTGACTTGAGCTCAGCACATTATGCTATATAATTTAACATTCCCTTAGCATTCTTGATCAATTTCTGTATACAGTTGGCCCTCATTTACCGCGGTTAATCAGTTCCAGACTCTTCCGCGATAAATGCATTTCTGCAAAGTAGGATTCTTTATTTATAAATCGAATATTTTCACAGTTAGAGCATAGAAAACCTGTTTACAACCTTCTAAATACGTTTTTTAACATTATTAGAGCCCTCTAGACATGAAATAACACCCTTTAGTCACCATTACACTCGTATTACCCAATATATTAGACAAAACAAGAGAAAATAAGACAGATGTTACAAATATCATATTACTAGCAAAATACCCGCGCTTCGCAGCAGAGAAGTAGTGTGTTAAAGAAGTTATGAAAAAGAAAAGGAAACATTTTAAACATAACGTAACATGATTGTCAATGTAATTGTTTTGTCGTTGTTATGAGTGTTTCTGTCATATATATATATATATATATACACACACACACAGACACACACACATATAAACATATATACATATACATATATACATACTGTATCTACATATACACATATCTATATATATATACATATACAGATCTACATATATACACATATCAACATATATATACACATACATATACATACATACATACACACACATATACATATATACATATCCACATATATATACACATACATACATACAGTACATACATACATATATACTGTATATCTACATATATATACTGTATATAACAAAATCCCAGCGCTTCGCAGCGGCGAAAATATACCAATGACTATCTGTTAAGGATCTCTTTGTATACCACATTGTCAGTTCAGCACTCCGGTTGTAATATCACCAATCTGTGCACTGAGATTACTTTTGAGAATGCAACGTATAGTTGTCCAGGAGAAAAGCAATGTTGCCTTAAATCAATGGCAACCTTTTGTAGGGTCTGTCCCTGAGACTTATTAATTGTCATCGCGAAGCAGAGCCTTACTGGAAATTTGAGCCATTTGAATTGAAATGGGAGATCAGAGGGTATAACGGTGATGCGAGGAATACATTCAGAGTGTGGAGCTCTGCTGTTTTTTTGTGTAGCAGCTTCTCCGCTGCTTTATAAACGAACGCCATATAAGGACGTCGTTTCTCCTTGCTTTGCAGTTCTGTACTGTTTTATTGTTCGTTTATTACGATTGTTATAGTTGTTGTGTAGCTATTCGAGACTTACTTTACTGTTCAGGTACCCATTTCCTTTATTTAATCCGCGGCTTGTACGCTATTTTTTGTTCGTTTATTACAATTATAGATATTTATTGATTCCCTTCTTTAGCTGACTGCCTGCTCATATAAGGTGCTCCACTGTTTTTTTGTGAAGCAGCCTTTACACAGCTTCTCTGCTGTTTTATAAACGAATGACATATAAGGCCATCCTTTTTCCTTGCTTTGCCAAGGAGGCTGCCTTTTTATTTAATCCACGAGTTCTCCGCTGTTTATTGTTCGTTTATTACGATTGTTATAGTTCTCTTTATATTGCACGTTGTCAGTTCAGCACTCTGGTTGTAATATGACGAAGATCAGAGGGTATAACAGGGATGCGAGGAATACATTGAGTGTGGAGAAACTCTAGAGACAGCGTGTGTATTAACTTGTGGATTTTTCTGTGAGTATTTCGTGGCAGCGTGACAAAGTTGCTTCCACAAGACCACGTTAGCTGTGGAGCTCAGCTCGGAGCATATTCTTTTCCCACCTTGTCAATTGTGTAATGCGTTTTTTGAACAGGTTTGATGCATGGAAGTGATCACTCGTACTGTGTTCAGTTAGTTCACGTGAGCTGCTCTCTTGTGTGATGTTGCGATGCCCATGGCTTTATTTAATGTTAGCTAAGACCCGGCACTTAAAAGTTTCTCGCTACAGCAATTTTAACTCCGTTACAAAGTGATCCAAAGTCTCGTTTATACCTCGTGTCTTCTCATTAAACTTGTATCTTTAACAAAGTATTCGACAAAGGCATGACAAACGGCAGCGGGAGCGTGTCCATAAACTTAATTTAAACTTACGGTTTACACCGTGCTTTGTTTCTGCAGTAGCTGCACTTATGAATAAGCTTGTATACTTTTTCTTCAGCCTTTGGGAGCTCTTCCTTCTTTTCTACGACTGCGTCGCAGTCAGTTCACGTGATTACGTGGAGGCGTGATGATGTGACACGCAGCCCCCACGCCATCGAGCTAAAGTCCATTACAGTATATGGGAAAAAACAGGTTCCAGTTATGACCAGTACGCGTAGAATTTCGAAATGAAACCTGCCCAACTTTTGTAAGTAAGCTGTAAGGAATGAGCCTGCCAAATTTCAGCCTTCTACCTACACAGGAAGTTGGAGAATTAGTGATAAGTGAGTGAGTGAGTGAGTGAGTGAGTGAGTCAGTGAGTGAGTGAGTCAGTGAGGGCTTTGCCTTTTATTAGTATAGATTATTATTGTACATTTAATTACACACACACACACACAGTTCTTATACACAACCACTAACCTATGAAAATAGTGCAACTTGTTCGATGACGAAGATGAAAAGATGCACTGCACAGCAAAGAAGAGCAAGGTTACTGCTCCTCTGAAGGCACAACCTCAGTAGGAGAGTCTTCAGGTTGTGCAGTATCTTCAGCAGGTGCGTCGTCATCTTCTTCTGCTGAAGGAGTACCAGGAGTAGGCAGTGGGTGTCTGGGTGCACGGCTGAAAAACTTTGTGATAGGCAGTTGCTGCCGCTGTCTTTTCATATGCATGAGGAGGCTTTTGTAGGGTTCTATCGCTCCATCAAGTGCATTCTGGAACTGCAATGTACACATCATTTGTGGGTCCCATTTGCCAATCATGTCATGTAATACCTTAATAGTTCTCACGACTTGCGAGAGACGCTCAAGTGTAAGGCCTACTTCCTCCTCCTGACCCCCAGGAACCTCTGGCTGCTCTTCCTCCTCCTCACTCGCAGACTTAGTCATCTCCACCAGATCCTCGTCAGTTAAGGGATCTGAATGTGTCTCCAGCAGCTCATCCACATCATCGCGGGTCATATCCGCAAAACCTTCTCCTCCCAGCATCCGGGCTAGCCTAACTGCCTTGTCCAGTGCCGAGTTGCTTATATCCTCTGGAGTGAATCCTCTGTAGTCGTGGACAATTTCAGGCCACAACCTCTTCCAGCTGGCCTTCGCAGTCTCCGTCTTTATGTCCTTCAAAATATCACCAATCTGTGCACTGAGATTACTTTTGAGAATGCAACGTATAGTTGTCCAGGAGAAAAGCAATGTTGCCTTAAATCAATGGCAACCTTTTGTAGGGTCTGTCCCTGAGACTTATTAATTGTCATCGCGAAGCAGAGCCTTACTGGAAATTTGAGCCATTTGAATTGAAATGGGAGATCAGAGGGTATAACGGTGATGCGAGGAATACATTCAGAGTGTGGAGCTCTGCTGTTTTTTTGTGTAGCAGCTTCTCCGCTGCTTTATAAACGAACGCCATATAAGGACGTCGTTTCTCCTGCTTTGCAGTTCTGTACTGTTTTATTGTTCGTTTATTACGATTGTTATAGTTGTTGTGTAGCTATTCGAGACTTACTTTACTGTTCAGGTACCCATTTCCTTTATTTAATCCGCGCTTGTGCGCTATTTTTTGTTCGCTTTATTACAATTATAGATATTTATTGATTCCCTTCTTTAGCTGACTGCCTGCTCATATAAGGTGCTCCACTGTTTTTTTGTGAAGCAGCCTTTACACAGCTTCTCTGCTGTTTTATAAACGAATGACATATAAGGCCATCCTTTTTCCTTGCTTTGCCAAGGAGGCTGCCTTTTTATTTAATCCACGAGTTCTCCGCTGTTTATTGTTCGTTTATTACGATTGTTATAGTTCTCTTTATATTGCACGTTGTCAGTTCAGCACTCTGGTTGTAATATGACGAAGATCAGAGGGTATAACAGGGATGCGAGGAATACATTGAGTGTGGAGAAACTCTAGAGACAGCGTGTGTATTAACTTGTGGATTTTTCTGTGAGTATTTCGTGGCAGCGTGACAAAGTTGCTTCCACAAGACCACGTTAGCTGTGGAGCTCAGCTCGGAGCATATTCTTTTCCCACCTTGTCAATTGTGTAATGCGTTTTTTGAACAGGTTTGATGCATGGAAGTGATCACTGTACTGTGTTCAGTTAGTTCACGTGAGCTGCTCTCTTGTGTGATGTTGCGATGCCCATGGCTTTATTTAATGTTAGCTAAGACCCGGCACTTAAAAGTTTCTCGCTACAGCAATTTTAACTCCGTTACAAAGTGATCCAAAGTCTCGTTTATACCTCGTGTCTTCTCATTAAACTTGTATCTTTAACAAAGTATTCGACAAAGGCATGACAAACGGCAGCGGGAGCGTGTCCATAAACTTAATTTAAACTTACGGTTTACACCGTGCTTTGTTTCTGCAGTAGCTGCACTTATGAATAAGCTTGTATACGTTTTTCTTCAGCGCTCTTTGGGAGCTCTTCCTTCTTTTCTACGTACTGCGTTCGCAGTCAGTTCACGTGATTACGTGGGAGGCGTGATGATGTGACACGCAGCTCCGCCCCCCACGGCCATCGAGCTAAAGTCCATTACAGTATATGGGAAAAAACAGGTTCCAGTTATGACCAGTACGCGTAGAATTTCGAAATGAAACCTGCCCAACTTTTGTAAGTAAGCTGTAAGGAATGAGCCTGCCAAATTTCAGCCTTCTACCTACACAGGAAGTTGGAGAATTAGTGATAAGTGAGTGAGTGAGTGAGTGAGTGAGTGAGTGTGAGTGAGTCAGTGAGGGCTTTGCCTTTTATTAGTATAGATTATTATTGTACATTTAATTACACACACACACACACAGTTCTTATACACAACCACTAACCTATGAAAATAGTGCAACTTGTTCGATGACGAAGATGAAAAGATGCACTGCACAGCAAAGAAGAGCAAGGTTACTGCTCCTCTGAAGGCACAACCTCAGTAGGAGAGTCTTCAGGTTGTGCAGTATCTTCAGCAGGTGCGTCGTCATCTTCTTCTGCTGAAGGAGTACCAGGAGTAGGCAGTGGGTGTCTGGGTGCACGGCTGAAAAACTTTGTGATAGGCAGTTGCTGCCGCTGTCTTTTCATATGCATGAGGAGGCTTTTGTAGGGTTCTATCGCTCCATCAAGTGCATTCTGGAACTGCAATGTACACATCATTTGTGGGTCCCATTTGCCAATCATGTCATGTAATACCTTAATAGTTCTCACGACTTGCGAGAGACGCTCAAGTGTAAGGCCTACTTCCTCCTCCTGACCCCCAGGAACCTCTGGCTGCTCTTCCTCCTCCTCACTCGCAGACTTAGTCATCTCCACCAGATCCTCGTCAGTTAAGGGATCTGAATGTGTCTCCAGCAGCTCATCCACATCATCGCGGGTCATATCCGCAAAACCTTCTCCTCCCAGCATCCGGGCTAGCCTAACTGCCTTGTCCAGTGCCGAGTTGCTTATATCCTCTGGAGTGAATCCTCTGTAGTCGTGGACAATTTCAGGCCACAACCTCTTCCAGCTGGCCTTCGCAGTCTCCGTCTTTATGTCCTTCAATTCGGCCTGGATGTTCTTCATACAGGTCACGTTGGTATACTGCCGCCAGTACTCCTTCAGCAAGAAGTTCTCCTCAAGGTCCATGCCTTAGACGAAGTGCTGCAGGGTGTTTCGCATGGAGAGGGCCTTGAACGTGCCAATAACGCCTTGACCCATGGGCTGGATCAGCGAAGTAATGTTGGGAGGAAGGAACTCGATCCGCAAACCGTATTAGGATAGGTCTTGCACACAACCTCCAGCATTGTTCATGAGGATAAGGACATTAAACTTGAGTCCCTTCTCCACGAGATACAGTTTGACTTGGGGGATGAAGCACTCGTGGAACCAGTTCAATGACAGCTGCTTCGTGATCCAGCCCTTGTCGTTATGCATCCAATGCACTGGCAGCAGTTTCTTGTTTTTATTCTTCAGGGCCTTAGGGTTCTTGGCCTTGTAGATAAGGGCAGGCTGGAGCAAAAATCCCTCAGCATTTCCACCCATAACGATAGTCACACGATCCTTGTACGCCTTGAAGCCATGGACCTTGGCCTTATCCTTGAAAATGAATGTCCAGGAAGGCATTCTTTTCCAGAACAGTCCTGTTTCGTCCATACTGAACACCTGTTCTGGATGATACTCGCCCTCCTCAAGGATCTTCTGGAACGTGTTGTTCACATAGTCCTCTGCTGCAGGCTGGTCAGCAGAGGCAGTTTTTTCGAGGAGAACGACACTCTTCAGATTATATCTCTTCTGGAACTTCTCGAACCAACCCTTGCTCGCCGTAAAATCCATGAACGTTGCAGAAGAGTGTCCTGGTTCAGGCCATCCGCCATAAAACGCTGATAGAGCTGCCTCGTCTTTTCCCGGAGGACCAGCAAATCCAACGGAATGTTTTCCTTGCAGCTGTCGCTGATCCAAATGGCTGAATAAGTATGAACTTATTACGACTTGTCACGACGCGCTTTGCTTCCTTGTTGAAAGAGACAGTAGCCGTTGCATAGATGTTCTTTTCATCTTTAAGGATGGAGCGAACGGTAGACTCATTCAAGTCGTAATGGCGGGCAACCTCCACGATTTTCTTGCCATCTTTGATCATATCCAAGAGTTTCGCCTTCTCCTGGATGGTAAGCATCTTCCTCCAGCGCTTAGTTTCATCGTCAGAAGGCTTAGAAGAAGAAACACGTTTAGGAGCCATCGTGAGGCTTAGATTAAAGTTCTCAGAAATCGCAAACACAACAGCAAAGATGCTTCCGATGCGTAGCGATGTAGAAGCGTGTACTGTATGAGAGAAACGAACTTGCATGAGGCTGAGCCAATCATTGGCCAGGATAGGAAGAGGATAGGATAGTCAATTAGTGAACAGCACGCTCTGATTGGCTTGGTTTCACCACATCCGATTTTTTGGAAAATACTTATTTTTAAAACTTTAAACTTTAAAACCGCAATAGAGTGAAGCTGCAAAAGTCGAAGCGTGAAGTGGCGAGGGACGACTGTACTGTCTAGGTGGAGATAGTGGTGAGTCCATTGTAATACTAATAACATTAATAATACATTTTATTTACATTATATAGCAGCTTTCCCACTATGTATATAGAATAGGATATAACTTATTTTTGTGTAGTTCTCTTAAATAAGTGCAGGCATATAGTGCTGTGAACACACTCTCATAATACAAGTACAAATTTAGGTATAAATTAAAGTAATCAATGTAGACCTTTGTGTTAATGTTTCCAGTTTACCATCTATTGGAATGTACTTTGTAATGCATGTAGTAATAAAATGCATTGCATTTATAATTCCAAAATATAGCACATCACAAATATTTCTAGGAATAAAATGCATTGCTACAATTTTTTGTGATGTGCTATCTGATACTCTAACCAGACAGAGACACAAATTTACAGACACTTAACTTTATTAACATGAGCTAGCTGTGATATTTGCGTAAGTAATTAACAGAGACTTCAGTGTTAGCATCTGCAGTCTATCATGCAATGCTTATGTCTCTATTATATACCATTTGGTTTAAGATTCGTAAAAGCAGTGTTAATGTTTGTGATGTGTCATCTTTTGGAAAGGGAAATACAATGCATTTTGTTACTAAAAATGTCTGTGATATGCCATGTGACAGGCTGCCTCGGCCATTACCAAGCCGGAATGCCAGCGGAATGGAAAGACCTGGGGAGAGAGCTTCTAACAGGCACTACCTTCCCTGGGAGAATAGAGGGCAGCCCTCTTGAGCCGCTGTGGCACCACAGATTCCCACAGGGCATGCCGAAATTGGAGTTTGGTAGAGTCCTGTTAGGTTCTGTGGGGGCTGCCAGGGGGAGCTGCAAAGTCCTGCAATAGTCCACAACACCTGGGAGTGATTCCAGGTAATACTAATGAGCCTGCTGGAACAGTTCCAGGAGTAGAATAAAAGGAGCCACCTCACTCCATTTGAGTGGAGGCAGAAGGACAGTGAATTGGAAAAGGAAGGAAAGATGTAAAGACTATGAATTGACTAAGTACTGCGTTGTGCTTTGAGGAGAAAACACTTTCCCAGTCTTGAATAAAGTGTGTTGTGTGCTGGAACTCATGTCTCTGCATGTCTGCGTTGGGTTAGGGTGGCTGTACGCACCCTGGTGCTTCACAGCCATCATATGGAATTATGGAGACAAAGCAACTGGATGGACACACAGACACTTCTTTTATTTATTTATTTTTAATAAGGTAAATACTAACTACTAAATACAGAATTAATCCATTAAGAAACAGATTAGTTATAACACAAAAAAACAAGGTAAAAACTGATTGACTGAGATGGAAACCAACAATATCTGTCCATTAATTGACTGATGAACTATGGCCAATTCACAACATAGGAGAGTAAATTTGTAAGAGAAAGTCAAGACAAATTCAAACACAGTTAGAGAACTGGAGACCATGGCAACTAGTTGCTTGCCCTCTCCTGGGCATTTTGTTGTGTAATCTGCACTGGCCTTTCTATCTGATGACAGAATCTTTCCATCAAGGAAAGGATTTTGAAAGCATGATTCTTGCAGCTGCATTTTGAGTTAACTGGAAGCTGTTAGTGAAAACCGCAATTCAGTAGTCAATCCAACTAGAAATAAATGCATGGATTAATTTCTCTTAGTTTTCTAACATTTTGGAAAAAAACCCGATTTTAATAGTTTTGTAACTAGGTGGCTTTGCCTCCTCCTCGCTTCACTCGCCAACTCAACCTGGCTTACGCTATGCTCCATCCACTTCACGTCTCTGCCGCACGTGTATGTAGATTTCACTTTCACCAAACAACAAATCTTTTAATTCTTGCGGATACGCCTCTTCATTGGGAAGAAACACTACTTTTCCCTGATAGCAACACGAATTAGATGATTTACAAGTCTCTGACTTAAAGTTTAAATCCGAACAATATATTCAATCTCTTTTCGTTGTTCCATTATGTCACTGAGTGATACTTTCTGCTTGTTTGTGCTAATGCGATCTTTACTATCATTTTATTGAGACTTTCAAATTTTAGTACTTTCATTATCTCTAACCTGCTCTGCATGTGTATCGCACCAACGTTTTTGCATTCTTTACTATGTTCTACTTTGTCATCTACTCTTTGGCTTTTATTTCCGGCCCTGGGCGTGGTTAAATCTCTTAGCACAAAGTCTTGTCTCGTGGGATATGAAAGTATTTCTCTGAAAAAGTCACGTCTTGTCCCAGGCTAAAAAATCTTATCTTGTTCCAGGCTAAAAAGTCTCATCTCGTCCCAGGATTTTTTATTATAATAGAGAGATGTGTGTTTTAACTTACATGCTAGTGCCAAAGCTAGCTATATTGTGATCCAATTTAGTAAAACTAATGGTGATTCGAACTGAGTTAAATAATGACAGAATGCTGTTGCAATCAGCATCATTTCCTCCAATAATTAACATTTCTGGTTTTTCTTTATTTAGAGAAAAATAGTACTTATCAATCCATTATTTTAATTCACTGACACAACTAATTAAGGACGGCATTGGAGAAACATCACTTGGTCTAAAAGAAGGGTATAGTTGGGTTTTCTCTCTATATATATATGTGAAAAATGTTATGTTTTCTAATGATAGTTCCCAAAGGCATGTAATGTGAAAATAGTAAAGGTCCCATCCCAGTACTGAACCCTTTGGTATACCATATTTAACTTCTGAGCCTAACGATAGAGTACTGTCAGCACATCTCAGTAAGTACTGGTATCGATTTTATAAATAAGAACTATTTAACCATCCAAGAAGTCAATCATATTATGAGGGATTTCTCAAAATGTATGTATTACCTTAACTGGCATCTCAGAGGCATCCTGTTATAGACAAATATGGGTGTTTTTGTCATGGAGAAGTGCCAATTCAGGGCTGATTCCTACCTTACTGCAATCATTCGCACAAAAACCCATCCTTGTGCTGGCCAACTTACACTTGCCCATGAATATAATATACACATCTTTAGATAAGGGAGTGATTACAGTGCCTGGAGTAGCCCCAAGTATAACTGAACCCAGGTCTCCAGAGCCATGAGGTGGCATCAGCACTAACAAATATGTCATCATGCCAAAAATTAAAAAAAAAAAAAGTTTGCTTATTTATGAGATACTGTACTGTCAGCTTCCCAATTATTCCTAATCCTTTAATTGCATTGTCCAGATTACATTAGATGTGATAAAATTATGTTAAACTCACTGTGATTTCCTACATTATGTTTCCTGTGTGTTGACTTATTTGGATTATTTGGAAGAATCCTTTACTCACCCACCATAAATCAATGAGTGAGTAATGTCTTATATTTTCTAAATCTAGGAAAAAAATCAGATTTCCTTTGCGGGAACAGTGCAAACCCTGTTCAGAATGTGGCAAGAATTTTTTAATATCCCAGAGATATTATTATCGTTGGATGCCAAAAAAGCATTTGACAAGATTGAATGGAACTACCTTTTCACTACATTAGAGAAATTTGGGTTTGGCCCGAACATTTGTGCATGCATCAAACTACTGTATACCAATCTAGAAGCTTCAGTTTGTATTAACAACATTAATTCAGATTACTTTAAACTAGAACGTGGTACCAGACAAGGATGCCCCTTGTCACCACTGCTATTTGAAATCGCCATCGCTACCTAACTTTCAGTTTTATTACTGGGCAGCAAACATACAAGCTATAAAAACCTGGACACAAACAGATGGACATACACAGGCTTTGTCCGCAGTAGAAATAAAATCCTGCAGTAGTTCTTTATATTCCCCGCTTTGTGCCCCAATAAATGTAAGTTATCGCCAATATACTAATAACCTAATTGTGCTTCACTCACTCAGAATATGGAACCAATAAAGAAAGCATTTTAAGATGGAGACTCTTTAATCTATGGCACCTCTGCATGAGAACCACCTTTTTCAACCCTCGCAAACATATGCAGCTTTTAATATCTGGAAAACATTTGGGATTAAATTGCTTAGAGATCTTTATATAGACAACATCTTTGCATCCTATGATCAATTATATTCTAAATTTAACTTTCCAGCAACACATTTCTTTCACTATCTTCACTATCTTCAAATTAGAAACTTTGTTAAACAGAACCTGCCCAATTTTCCTCATCTCGCACCCTACTCTATAGTGGAAAAAATATTGCTCAGTTTTGAGGACTCAGACAGCATTTCTGCAATATATAAAATTATTTTACAGTCCCTCCCTTTCAAAGATATAAGAGGACAATGGGAAAAAGATCTCTCACTCAACATATCAGAAAATGAGTGGAAGGTAGAGAATTCACTTGAGCTCCATATGCGCAAAGCATACAATTATTCAACTCAAAATTATATATCGAGCACATCTGTCTCGCTTCAAATTGTCCAAAATGTTTCCAGGGCAATATCCAACCTGTGAATGCTGCAATCAAGTTCCAGCCTCACTGGGTCACATATTTTGGGCCTGCACTAAATTAACATCATTCTGGACAAAAATTTTTAAGTGCCTTTCAGACAGCCTTGGTGTCACAATCCCTCCTAACCCATTAACAGCTGTGTTTGGGGTTCTTCCAGATGGGCTTAAAGTGGAGAAGGACAAACAAACTGTGATTGCCTTCACTACACTTTTGGCATGCAGACTTATTTTGCTACAATGGAAGAATCCTAACTCTCCTCTTTTAAGTCAGTGGGTAACTGATGTTTTATACTATTTGAAATTGGAAAAAATCAAATTCTCAGTTAGAGGACTTTTTCAAAACCTGGCAGGATCTAATCAATAATATTTTAGAATAAGCTCTTAAAGCACTGAGGAAGTAATTCTTTTCCCATTTCTTTTTCTTCTCCATTTATCTTTATCCGCCTATTAAACTCATTAATTTATGTATTTTTACAAGCTTTAAGTTTTACTCCTTTGGCCATGCTCTTTCTCAGGGGTGGGGGTTGATTTGTTTTCAATCCTATTTTTTGTAAAAATTGATCTATTTGTATGGAATGATTACAATAAAATCAATAAAATTAAAAAAAAAAAAGACTTTATTAATATAGTTGTAAAATAAGCCTGCTGGGCCTGTGCCTCCTTTTTCCTTTTGATGCTATATGTGTGAGGAACAGTTTTATAATGGGCCTTTTGTCTGAGTGTCTCTTCAAACTTGGTATGGGTGGGCCTGTTTGTGCTGATTTTCATTTAATACATCTCAACTTCTTTTATTCAAATATTGTAAAATTGCAAACAGTGTGTCTATCTTAGGAAGTGGAAATTAGATCATTGGGAAGTGGGCTCTTCTGTTGGTCTGGAAGTGACATCTTCTGGGGCAGAACCAGAAGTGATGTCTTCGGGGTGGAACTGGAAGTGGTGTCTTGGGGGTCAGGCGGAAGTTTCCTCATTTGGTCCGTGGGGAGATAAGAGAAAGGATTAGTGCACCGTGCCACCCCCTGGTCAGACTGGGAATTACCTTCTTTTGAACCCTTTAGCTGCCTCCCATGCGCATGTGTGTGACAATACAGTAATCCCTCGCTATATCGCGCTTTGACTTTCGCGGTTTCGCTCTATCGTGGATTTTATATGAAAGCATAACTAAATATATAACGCGGATTTTTCGCTGCTTCGCGGGTTCTGCGGACAATGTGTCTTTTTACTTCCTGCACATGCTTCCTCAGTTGGTTTGCCCAGTTGATTTCATACAAGGGACGCTATTGGCGGATTACTGAGAAGCTAACCAATCAGAGCACGCAGTTAAGTTCTCCTGACTGAGAAGCTAACCAATCAGAGCACGCAGTTAAGTTCCTGCTTGCTGAATGCAGTGTTAACCAGGAAGTCTCGTCTCGCTCATTCAGCATCAACGTGTTTCGCTGTGTAAAGAGTTGTGCTCTTTTGTGTTTATCTTTATGCATAGTCAAGCCCTTCATTATGGCTCCAAAACGATCTGCTACTGCTTCAGGGGCCGTGCTCAAGCGCAAACGGAAGATGTTAACGATTGCCGAAAAGGTAAACGTTTTGGATTTGTTGAAGGCTATGATTCTTTTTATTTAAAAAGTAGGAAAGGAATATAAGATCTACGGCCGCAGTGTCCTTTTAACCAGGGTGCAAAACAAGTTGTAAGTGGATGTAATAAGGCAGTAGTCTGGATGGAATCTGCTTTAGGGATTTGGATTGAAGACTGCCAGAAGAAGAACAATGGCAGTGCTGCACAATCGCCTGAAGAGGCTCCTTTAAGGGCTGTAACGCTCTCCTTTGTTGTGCAGTAAAATAAAACTCATTGTTATCGGACAAGTCATCGTGTCATTGTTGGTGAGTAACCATAATTAATTTTCTACTTACAGTACTTAGTACATGTACATACGTTTAGTGTCACTGTACACACACATTTACTGTATACTATTTTTGTTGCATTTTACGTATTTATTGCTGGTGGCATGTCTATCGTAATGGCTGTAACGTGATATCGGAGACACTCAATATCTTTAAAATAATATTTAGGTTTTACTGTATATAAACAGTGTGTTTATATACATAATTTCAATGAATCTTACCTAATATCTAAGAGAATAAAAAGAGATTATGCTGTATAACTCTGCGGGGAATATTTATAAACAGTGTGGGAGAGTTTATAAGGGCTTAAAATATATAAAAACCATAAAAAAAAAACATAAAATGAAAAAAAAAAATAAAACCATGAAAACATATGGTTTCTACTTTGCGGATTTTCACCTATCGCGGGGGGGCCTGGAACGCAACCACCGCGATCAAGGAGGGATTACTGTATATAAGTATATATATCCATTCATCATCCAACCCGCTATATCCTAACTACAGGGTCATGGGGGTCTGCTGGAGCCAATCCCAGCCAACACAGGGTGCAAGGCAGGAAACAAATCCCGGCCTGGGCACCAGCCCATCGCAGGACACGTACACACACACCAAGCACACACTAGGAACAATTTAGAATCACCAATGTCTTTGGACTGTGGGAGGAAATTGGAGTACCCGGAGGAAACCCATGCAGACACGGGGGGAACATGCAAACTCCACGCAGGGAGGACCAGGGACGAACCCGGGTCTCCTAACTGAGAGGCAGCAGTGCTACCCACTGCTTCACCGTGCTGCCCTAAGTATATATATGTAAAAGGAACAAAGATCCTTACCCGGCCAGGAGGACAGTGCAGTCAAAGGTCTCAGGGAAATGAGCACTCCTAAATATTCTCTCCCCAAGTACCCTAGAAGGCAGCATCCCTGGGTTGGGATTCACACATGGACACCCGCAGGGCAAGCTGAGACCTGTAGTACCATGGGATGCCCTGGATTCACAATCCCTACTTTCAGGGACTTACATTGGACCTGGAAATACTTTCAATGGGCTATGCCATGGAATCTGAAGCACTAGTAGGTCTAAGGTAAGAGATGCTGCTTGAACTTATCCAGGCGAGTCAGAATCAGGTATGGAGGATGGAGAAAGCTCGTCTGGGAGGTGTGGAAAAGAAGAAAGAAAGAAAGTGTTGTATTTTGACTACAAAGAATTTTTCTGTAAGGTATTTTATACAAATAAACTTTTTTATTATAATCTGGACCCGTATCTGTGAGGTTCTGCCTGGGGTTTGGGGTGCTGCAACACACCCTGCTGTTCACAGTGTACTTTCTGTTTATTTATTTATTAGCAAAATACCCGCGCTTCGCAGCGGAGAAGTAGTGTGTTAAAGAAGTTATGAAAAAGAAAAGGAAACATTTTGAAAATAACGTAGCATGATTGTCAATGTAATTGTGTTGTAATTGTCATGAGTGTTGCTGGCATATATCTATACTAATATAAGGCAAAGCCCTCAATGACTCACTTACTCACTCACTGACTGACTCATCACTAATTCTCCAACTTCCCGTGTAGGTAGAATATCTATATACATATATACATATCTATATACATATCTACATATACACACATATATATATATATATATATACACACAAATTATATATATGTGTGTGTGTGTATGTATGTATGCATGTATGTATATGTTTGTGTGTGTGTATATATATATATATATATAATGTAGATAGGTGTTTGTGTGTATATATATATATATACACATACATACAAACATACACACAGGTATATATATGTGTATATATATGTATGTGTCTATATGTGTGTGTATAGTTTTAGTCACTAAGTGCAAGGGAAAAATAATAAAATATAGTCTGTAAGTTATTAAACAGTAAAACATTACATTTTAAGAAGTACAGGTACATTGAGCACTACTGGAGTGGTTGCGGGTAAACTACATTTTAAAGACTGTGTAACACAACAGGTAAGTAGTACTAACAGCAGCTAAAATGTATATGGATCATCTCTCGGTAGTAGATCCCTTTTGAAAGGCGCTACACGATAGCTGTGGTATAGAAATTACATTTTCTATGTGAACGTCCAAATTTCTGCCTCTGGTAATGTGCCTTACCGGCATTACCAGCAATTAAAGAAAATTAGTTTTGTGTCCTCTGCAGTGTTAAGAGAGAAAGGCTTTGGTTTGGGATAAAAGGAAAAAAGGTGTAAAGAAAGGAAAGTTGCCTTTTTCTTTTATATAGTATAGAGAGATGTGTTCACTGACGATATTAGCGCCTTTTGGGGACAGTCGCGGTGGGTCTTGTGTAGACTGGTGAGACGTCCCTGCCATTAATCGGCTGTGATGGCACTGTCAGTCCTCCACTCCTGTGCGTGTCTTCATAATCCGAGCTGACGACCTCATAATCGTATACATGCAAAAGAAAGTGCGAAGCGCCTTAATATTAGTTTGCCGTGGTGTAGAAAAGGGGTCCCATGTTTGCTTGTCTGGGCTATAGTTTAGGGGGAGGATGAAAAAAATTAAAAGTGCTCACTTTGACTTAAGGCAGAAGCGCAGTCAGCGTCTCAAAGGCCGGCACAGCTATGCGCGCGCGCCGACTGCTCGACTTTTGCTGGGCAGGAGACCCCAGTTTTTGCAGACACGTTCATGATATCAAAAGTCTCAGCGCTCTTTGGAGGTCATTCATATACAGTATATAGCAAAATACCCGCCTCGCAGCGGAGAAGTAGTGTGTTAAAGAAGTAATGAAAAGAAAAGGAAACATTTTAATAATAACGTAACATGATTGACATTGTCATGAGTGTTGCTGTCATATATATGCCTGCCTGAATAAGTCACCCTCGCTTCGCTCTTACTTTTTTACCGTTCATTTAATCATGGCTAGTTGCGGAATAATTATAAAATGGAAGGAGGATTACACTGAGTATGGCTTTACCAAAACAATTATTGATGGCGAATCGATTATTCATAAAGCTTGAATTGGTGATCTGTTTTTCTGTGTTAACCTCATATTTTTTCATACTTCTTCTCAAACCAAGGGGGTGCGAGGGTAAAATGAATCGGGAGCGCTGATCAATGTAATCGGTGTACCAGGAAATCATGCATTGACAAAAGTTCCCCTTTGCTTGTAATGCAAAGTGTGATTAAATGCATTATTTTTTAACGCGTTATGGAGCACATGCATCGAAGCTTCTCAGCTGTGCTTGTGCTAAGAAAAGGAAACATTTTAAAAATAACGTAACACGATTGTCAGTGTAACCTTTTGTAAGTAGTGCCTGGAGGATTCCAGTGTGGAGAAACTCTAGAGACAGCGTGTGTATTAACTTGTGGATTTTTCTGTGAGTATTTGATGGCAGTGTGACGAAGTTGCTTCGGAAGACTGCGTTAGCCACGGAGCTCAGCTCAGAGCGAAATGAGGTGAATGGGAGGGGAGATGATGACGTGACTCCCCCACCCGCCTTAACTGTCAATCCCCCACAAACACAGTCTCTCGGAATTTGCATAAGCACAGCCCTTCACCTGCAAGTTTAACTTAGTTACAAAGTGATCAAAACTCGTTTATATCCTCGCGCCCTCTCATTAAACTTGTATCCCGCATTACCCGTGGGCATGACAAACGCCAGCGGCAGCCTGTCTGTGAACTTAATTTAAACTTTAGGTTTACACCGTGCTTTGTTTCTGAAGTAGCAGCACTCATGAATATGGTTGTATATGTCACTCGCTCGCTTCTTATTGTTTCGTTGCCTTCTTAGTTATATAATGCATGTTTTCTTCAGCACTTTTTGGAGCTCTTCCTGGTTTTCTACTTACTGCTTTGACAATCAGTTCACGTGATTACGTGGAAGGCGTGATGATGTCACACGAAACTCCGCCCCCCCACGGCTTTCGAGCTCAACTCCATTACAGTAAATGGAGAAAAATAGCTTCCAGTTATGACCATTACGCGTAGAATTTCTAAATGAAACCTGCCCAACTTTTGTAAGTAAGCTGTAAGGAATGAGCCTGCCAAATTTCAGCCTTCTAGCTACACGGGAACCTGGAGAATTAGTGATGAGTCAGTGAGTGAGTCATTCAGTGAGTCAGTCAGTCAGTGAGGGCTCTGCCTTTTATTAGTATAGATTAATCCTTCCGTCCATTGTCTAAACCCATTTGTCCATAGTAGGGTTGCAGTGAATCTGGAGCCAGTCTCAGCAAGCACTGGGCATAAGTCTGGAGCAGTCCTTGGAAGGGGCAGCAGCCCATGGCAGGTTGAGCAAACACACATATTAGGGGACAGTCCACCTAACTTGCATGTCTTTGGACTGTCTTTGGAGCACACCCAGGCAGCCATGGGAAGAACATGTGAAGAACATGTAGCACTACCCGTACACCTCCCTTATTTTTTTATTTGTGTTTTCTTTTTGTTAGCTCTCTGAGGTGCCATGCAAGTTTAAATTTCTACTAGATAGACTGTACCAGGTACACATAATAATGAACTTCACCTGACTTGACATGAAATTTATTGTTTTTATTTTTTGAATGGATAGTGTTAAACATACTGTAATACAATTTTTAAATTAAAAAAACTTAATTTAAAAAGTAACCTAGTGCTAGAGGTGGGTGGTACCCATCCGCTGTTCAATTACGTACTCTGTTTATGGCGACACAGTAGCATCACCAGTACTTCAAGCACCGAAGAAATCCATTCCAAGGTGTTGTTCAAGTTTGAGTCACACTACATTGAAAGCTGTTAACCTCTGTGTCCCAAGTACCAAGACAGACAGGCCTGGTGTAGAGCATGAAGAGGTGTGGGAACGTGAAGGATCAGAGCAGTAAATGCAGCGTTAGAGTAAGATAAAAATGAGAGAGAGGAAAGTCGATAAAGTATAAAATTAAGGACAGGGAGTAAAATGACCAGTATGCACAGCAGATAGAAACTGAAGGAGGTTTACAGTGAGAGGAGACCATTCATATCCCTGAGCTCAAATGATTAGCTCTTAACTACACAATATCAATATCTTTTCCAAATACTTTGTAAGCTATAGAGGTTTCCGCTTCAGCTACATGACTCACTATTTTATTTCTAATTCCCTTAATCTGTTTGCAATGAAGGGCTTCCTAGCTTCCATCTTAATTTCCACCAGTGTCCTGAAGAACTTCAATTCATGATGTGACTGAAAGAATTCTGCTGGATCAACTTTATTGATCCCTTTGAGAATTTTGAAGACATGGATTAGGTCCCCAAGCAGCCTTCTCTGATTACAGATTATCTTTTACAAATCCCATAAACAGGAAGAGAAAACGCCATAGGACATGCTCAGAATGTAAAGGAAAAAACAAACGCATTGAATAATATTCACACCACCCAGGCACTTCCATCACATACTGCAGAAGGACAACTGCAGTGAACAGTCAGAGTGGCATAGGCTAACCCGAGTTAACCAGGGGACACAGAGAGGGTCAGTGCAGCTGGAGAAATGAGATTTATATAGGACAACATTTGATGTGACACCAGTACAACACATTTGAACTTGTAAATGAGATGAAGTCACTGCGCAATGGAGAGATTCCAACGGACTGGAAAATGGCAAATATCATCCCATTACATAAAAAGGGTGACAGGGCAGATGCAAGCAACTATAGGCCAGTAAGCGTAACATGCATCAAAGAAAAATTAATGGAAGGGCTTATTAAGGATAAGATTGAGCAACACCTGGCAAGGACAGGAGTTATTCTGAACATTCAGCATGGGTCAGAAGTAGGAGGTTGTGTTTTACTAACATGCTGGAATTCTATGAGGAGGCAACAAAAGGATATGATCAAAGTGGAGCATATGATATTATTTATCTGGACTTTCAGAAAGCATTTGATAAAGTGCCACACGAGAGGTTGGGCATCAAACTAAAACAAGTGTGAGTTTAGGGTAGTGTTTATAGATGGGTACAGAATTGGCTCAGACACAGGAAGCAGAGGGTGATGGTGCAAAGAACCTCATCTGAATTGGCCGATTTTAAGAGTGGTGTTCTGCAGGGGTTGGTGATAGGGCTGCTACTATTTTTAATATATATAAATGATTTAGGTGGGAATATAAGTAACAAGCTGGTTTGCAGATGATACCAAGATAGGTGGATTGGCATATAATTTGGAATCTGTTATTTCATTACAGAAGGATAGCATACAGGCTTGGGCAGATTTGTGGCAGATGAGATTTAATGTCAGTAAATGTAAAGTATTACACATTGGAAGTAAAAATGTTAGGTTTGAATACACCATGGGTGGTCGGAAAATTGAGAGTCCACCTTATGAAAATGATTTAGGAGTCATAGTGTACTCTAAGCTATCGACTTCCCGACAGTGTTCAGAAGCCATTAAGGCAAGCAGAATGTTAGGTTATATAGCACGATGTCTGGAGTACAAGTCCAAGGAGATTCTGCTCAACCTTTATAATGCACGGGTGAGGCCTCATCTGGAGTACTGTGTGCAGTTTTGGACTCCAGGCTACAGAAAGGACATAGCAGCGCTAGAAAAGGTCCAGAGATAAACAACTAGGCTGATTCCAGGGCTACAGGGGTTGAATTATGAGGAAAGATTAAAAGAGCTGAGCCTTTACAGTTTATACAAAGGAAGATTAAGAGGAGACAAGATTGAAGTGGTTAAAATTATGAAGGGAATTAGTACAGTGGATCAAGACTGTTATTTTAAAATGAGTTCATCAAGAACACATGGACACAGTTGGAAACTTGTTAAGGGTAAATTTCGCACATTTAAACATTACAAAGTTTTTCTTTACACAAAGAACAATAGGTGTGTTTTTTTGGAAGAAAAAAGTGGATAGGATTGGTGACCTTTGTTGGGCTGAATGGCCTGTTCTCTTCTAGATTGTTCTAACTAACTTTAAAGAGGTGCCCACAGTGGTTGGCACAACAGTGTCACCACTGCAAGATCTTCACTCTGAATCTTTCCCTAGGATAAGGTTTATAAAACTATCAGGCTCTAACTGTTCATATCCAGTTTTAAAAACGGCTGGCTTTTTATAAACAGACATCTACCAGAAAGATTTGGTTAGGAATATCTCATCCATGCTTCAGCTACATCTTCCCCACTGTGCGGGGAGCGACAAGTGACTGATGAGGCACTGCATTTAGTTTCCATAAGATTTGATTTTATGTGTTAACATTAAAAGGAAATGTGTAGCAGTGTCCGGTTCTCCTGACGTAATCAGAGCACTTTACTGTACTAATTTTGCAATAATGGCATCTACTTAGGATGAAGCTTCTTTAATTAACCATGAGCAGTTACATTCCATTAATGCACGAGTCATCTGTGATACCATAATAAGACTGACAAATATTGTGATGCGTTGGCCTGGGTCAACCTGTGATTCATTCATTCTGGAACATTGGCAGATGAGTTGCTGATGTTGCTGTATGTGATGGCTGGCTTTTGGATAAAGTGGCCTATACTTTTCATTGTAACAGCAATTGTGTTATTACATGTGCCAGGTGATGATGGCTGCCTGCTGAGACACTGGCTCCTTACACTTTTCCCTGACTGCAGAGTGCAGAGGAGATGTTCTATAATGTTGTGTGAAGTGTGCCACAGAACTTGTCAAATGCAATTGCCGGTGGTTGGATGTGTCAGGTGGGAGGGTGCTGTATCAGCCAATGAAGATGTGCAGCATCAAGATTACTTATGTATGTGATGCATTAACGTAGTACATATATGGTTGTTTCAGAGCAGAACTGGGCAGGGCTCAAAGTATATTTATGAAGGTAAATTGAGCAGAAATGTATATATATATATATATATATATATATAGTGGAGGACTGCCGGCTTCCCATGCCGGTCCGCACCCCCAGGCCACCAGGAGGAGCTCTCCCGACAGCAGGATCGTGCCCCGAGGTCCAGCAGGGCCTTATGGACTTTGTAGTGTTTATACACAGCCCTGCTGGATACCTTGGGGACCACCAGGAGTCGCTGTGGGGGGGCTTATGGGCCCTGTGAGGCCGTATGACCCGGGAGTACGTCACGGTCACGTGACGGGAAGAAATGTCGTGCTCCCGGGTTGAATAAAAGGACTGATTGCCCTGACCCGGAAGGAATTAGGAACTATGGATTGATGGGACAGAAACTCCTCCGGGTCAGGGGCTATAAAAGGACAGTGCCTCAGTCCAGACACTGAGCTGTGCTGGGTGGGAGAGGAGCAAAGTGTCTGGGCGAGGAGGAGTAGTTTATAGTGTTGTTTGTAGTGTAGTATATATATATATATAAAGAGGGATGCAAAGGTTTGGGCAACCTTGTTAATAGTCATTATTTTCCTATATAAATCGTTGGTTGTTATGATAAAAAATGTCAGTTAAATATATCATATGCAGTAGGAGACACACACAGTGATATTTGAGAAGTGAAATAAAGTTTATTGGATTTACAGAAAGTGTGCAATAATTGTTCAAACAAAATCAGGCAGGTGCATAAATTTGGGCACCGTTGTCATTTTATTGATTCCAAAACTTTTAGAACTAATTATTGGAACTCAAATTGGCTTGGTAAGCTCAGTGACCCTTGACCTACATACACAGGTGAATCCTATAATGAGAAAGAGTATTTAAGGGGGTCAATTGTAAGTTTCCCTCCTCCTTTAATTTTCTCTGAAGAGTAGCAACATGGAGATCAGAAAACAACTCTCAAATGACCTGAAGACAAAGATTGTTCACCATCATGGTTTAGGAGAAGGATACAGAAAGCTGTCCCAGAGATTTAAGCTGTCTGTTTCCACAGTTAGGAACATATTGAGGAAATGGAAGACCACAGGCTCAGTTCAAGTTAAGGCTCGAAGTGGCAGACCAAGAAAGATTTCGGATAGACAGAAGCGACGAATGGTGAGAACAGTCAGAGTCAACACACAGACCAGCACCAAAGACCTACAACATCATCTTGCAGCAGATGGAGTCACTGTGCATCGACCTACAACATCATCTTGCAGCAGATAGAGTCACTGTGCATCGTTCAACCATTCGGCGCACTTTACACAAGGAGATGCTGTATGCGAAAGTGATGCAGAGGAAGCCTTTTCTATGCCCACAGCACAAACAGAGCCGCTTGAGGTATGCTCAAGCACATTTGGACAAGCCAGCTTCATTTTGGAATAAGGTGCTGTGGACTGATGAAACCAAAATTGAGTTATTTGGGCATAACAAGAAGCGTTATGCATGGAGGAAAAAGAACACAGCATTCCAAGAAAAACACCTGCTACCTACAGCAAAATATGGTGGTGGTTCCATCATGCTGTGGGGCTGTGTGGCCAGTGCAGGGACTGGGAATCTTGTCAAAGTTGAGGGACCCATGGATTCCACTCAGTATCAGCAGATTCTGAAGACCAATGTCCAGGAATCAGTGACAAAGCTGAAGCTGCGCCGGGGCTGGATCTTTCAACAAGACAACGACCCGAAACACTGCTCAAAATCCACTAAGGCATTCATGCAGAGGAACAAGTACAATTTTCTGGAATGGCCATCTCAGTCCCCAGACCTGAATATAATTGAAAATCTGTGGTGTGAGTTAAAGAGAGCTGTCCATGCTCAGAAGCCATCAAACCTGAATGAACTAGAGATGTTTTGTAAAGAGGAATGATCCAAAATACCTTCAAACACAATCCAGACTCTCATTGGAACCTACAGGAAGCGTTTAGAGGCTGTAATTTCTGCAAAAGGCGGATCTACTAAATATTGATTTCATTTCTTTTTTGTGGTGCCCAAATTTATGCACCTGCCTGATTTTGTTTGAACAATTATTGCACACTTTCTGTAAATCCAATAAACTTCATTTAACTTTTCAAATATCACTGTGTGTGTCTCCTATATGATATATTTAACTGGCATTTTTTATCGTAACAACCAACGATTTATACAGGAAAATAATGACTATTAACAAGGTTGCCCAAACTTTTTCTTCCCACTGTATATAGTGGCGAGCCGGAGTCGGGTGGAGGAAGGCAACACTCAGGAGTGAGGAGGAAAGGCGGCCCAAGGAGGACCATTGAGAGGCCCTGAACTGAAGGGTGTTTGGTGCTACAGCACTGTGTGTGTGCAGGACTTATTATTTTGGGACCTTGTTTTAATAAACGTGTGTTTTTTGGAACTGCCGGTGGCCGTCTGTTTGTGTCCAGGCTGACTTCTCACAAAATTTATATATATATATATATATATATATATATATATATATATATATATATATATATATATATATATATATATTTTTATAAATCCTGTTTTTTAGCGTTCATGTATTTTTACACTTGAATCCACGCAAAGTTTTATAAATGAGACCCCTGGTCGCTACCTGCCTGGAGTTTACAGCTTCCCTCTTTGTGGCCTTTTCTCGATACAATCTGGTTTTGCTCTCACACCCAAAGGCGTGAAGTTTAAATTAACTGGTGACTCTAAATAGGCTAAATGTGTGTTTGTGAATATTCCCTGAAATGCACTCCTGCCCTTCTTGCCTTGTGCCCAATTCAGCTAGTATTGCCATCAACTCACCATGAACCTATGACGCCACGCATCAATGACAAATAGGTTTGTATTTTTCTGTTGTTTTGCATTTCTGGATCTTTGTGAACCTATCTTTGGCAGAGAAAACTAATAAACTGACTTGAATATGTATATGTTATGTGTATGTGTGTATCCACAACAGCAAAAACAAGTTCAGAGCCCTTTGGAATTCCCTGGATTTTTGCATTAATTATTCATACAAAGTCTGGTCACCAATAGGTCAGAATAACAGACAAACACACTCCATTTAATCTACAGTAATAACACACAAATAGTCAGACATTTTTGAGCAGCAACAACCTCCACCAAACATCTCATGACCTAAAGAGAGATGCTAAAAATATTAATGAACTGAAACAGTTTGATAATGACAAGTTGACTTAAATTCCTGCTGGTCATTGTGCAAGTCCAGCAGCTACAAGAAACATTTTGAGGATGTGCTGGCTGCTAAATGAGGGTCTGCTGTTTACTAAAAAGGATGGTTCACTAACTTTTTCCTGCCTGGCCTGTGATATTTGGGATTTGTTCAATATTGACAAGAGTAAGTCTGATTCATTTTGTGTTATTAGTTTCAATAGATTATGCTTGTCTGTAATTATGACTTAGTTGAAGATCAGATCACATTGTTATGAATAGTAAGTCTTTATGAACAATAAATCCAGGGGATTTCAAAGAGTTCACAGACCTTGCCATTGCATACACACACACACACACACACACACACACACACGAATGGTGGAACTGGCATGTGACTATTCTTTCCCTCTTCTAATGGAGATGCAGTATTTCTGGGTGTCACTTGGCTGAGAGTAAATATTACCAGTGAAGCAAACAGCCTTTGTCAACATTTTAAACATTCCATTCATTTTTTGAACCCACATGTTTTAAAACAGGGTTGTTGGGAGCTAAAACCTAGTATCAGGTGCAAGGTAGGAACCAGTTCTGGACACACATGCACACACACACAATTTCTCATGCTGTGCCAATCAAATACTGTGGAATGTGGGACAAATCCAAACTGTGTTGAAAAAATTCATATAAACACGGAGAAAAGTCAAACTGCACACACATATTTATTTTCAGTTCAATTAATTTTTTTTTTGTACATGCTATGAGCACTTGCATACATTCTAATTATAATGCAATAATTGTGTATTGCTTAACCTCATAAACTGAACATGCATTAACACTGTGACACCAATAGGGGGCGTGCCAGCCACCCAATCCGACACAGACAGACACAGAAGGCACACTTATAAAAGCAAACGTGATTTTTATTTTAATATAGGGTGTGGCCTGCAGAGGACACTCCTGACACCCAGACTTGACACAGTCAAACAAAGGACGCTAGTTCAGTAAACACTTTTTCATTTTTTCCTATGGGAAATGCCCCCTCCCAATAGGGCACTTGTAAGTTCTCCAGGTGTCCAGTGATCTTCTTTCAGGAGCACTTCTGGGTGTGTGGTGGAAGTGCTGCACCAAAGGGCTCAGCCATTCCTGCAATGCCCCCTGGCAGGGCCTACAAAACCCAACAGGACTGCTCCAAACTCCAGCTCCCAAGGAGCCCTGTGGGAGTCCAAGTCACCACTGCAACCCAGGGGCGCTGCCATCTATCATGCTTTCTCCCCCAGTCCTTCCACTATAGAGGCATCCCGACTAGGTACAGTAAGGGCCCCAGCTGTCCACCACAAGAGCCAGTTTCAATTTAATTACCACAGACCAGTAGTTCTTAAACTTTTTTTTCTCACAACCCAATTTTGCCTTTTTTATGTCTTTGAGACCCACAATCATCACCTACCATCATCTATTGGACTCCCCTTGAAGATTTGGCTCTGGCAGTCATCCTGTTCCCCCTTGGAGATTCACCAACACAGGTTTTAGGAGAGTACTGATATTTGCTTAAACTTCCCACGGCAACCCGTTGCAAAACACTCCACAAAGTGTGTGACCCTCATCCAATGAGTACTATTCAGACAACATATGACCCAAAATGGATTGTGACCATAGTTTAAGATCCTATGCCATAGATAAATGATGACAAATTCACAGCTGATACTAAAATAGGAGGAGTGGCAGACACTGTAAAGACAGCAAAAACAATTCATGAAGATATGGTCATGCTTCAGAATCGGGACAACATTTGGAAAATAGAGTTTAATGCAGAAAAAGTACAAAGTGCTAAATATGGACAAAAGGAACATCCATTCTAAATACAAGATGAGAGGCACTGTCATACAAGAAGTGACCTCTGAGAAGGACTTAAGGATTTATGTTGATACAGTGTTCTCATCATCTAAGCAATAGGCAATTAAAAAGGCAAATAAAATGTTAGAAAATATCATAAAAACTGTTGTATATAATTCAAAGGATGCTCATACTTTATAATGCACTAATGAAACTGCATCTGGAGTATGGTGTGTTTTTCATATCACCACGGTACAAAGAGGACATAGCAGCACTTGAAGCTGTACAGAGGAGAGCAACCAGGTACATCTCAGGACTTAAGGACACATCCTACTGTGACAGACTCAGAGAATTAAACCTATTTAGTCTCAAGCAGAAGAGACTGCATGGGGGCCGATTTCATATCTTGAAAATTCTCAAAGGCATTGATAAAGTAGATCCAGCTGAATATTTTCAACTAAACAATGAAAAACATCCTCGAGGATATCTGTAGAAAGTAAAGGGAAGTGCATTTAAGACTGAAGCCTGGAAGCACTTCTTTATACAAAGAGTTGTGTGAATTGGGAACAAACTACTGAGACATATAGTTGAAGCAGAAACCTTGACAACCAATGAGAAGTATCTGAAAGGCATATTGGGATAGCTGAGCTATTAGATAAAAAAATGAGCCCGATGGACTGAATGGGCTCCTCTTATTTGTCAAATTCCTTATGATCCTATGACAATATAAAGACCATTATAAATGCTATATTGAAGTGGTAGGTGTTTCTGAATTCAGTGGCATAGCTAGGAGCGGGTGGAGGGGGAAGTCCGCCCCAGGCAGCACATTTTTGGGGGTGGCATTATTGGCCAAAAGGCTCAGTACGATTCGTGTGTAAGCAGCAGGGTTCGGAAAAATATTACTGTAATAATGTATAAAAAAAGTAAAATTCTCTGATTTTTAACCACAAATGCTTGAAAAATAATGTTCAGACTGTCCTTCTCCATCAGACACAGCAGTTGAAATTTATGAGGCAATGACAAAAATAAGCATAAACATTACACCGATAATAATTTCTAGGAAGATAAACAACTAATTTACAATTTATAATTTCGTTTCGTTATCAATCCGAATGTGTTCTTGCTCTGCGCAGAAAACATTCCCACCTATCACGTACCCTACTTTAGTTCTGGTTTCCGTAGCGTAATTATATTAAACTAATAATTAGAACACAGCTTATCAGTGCATCTATACTATATTCTTGTCTAGTTGATGCTTATAAATGTATATAAAAAATTATTGCTGTTTATATATGAATAAATTTATGCAAAATGTATCTTAATTTTTCTCTATATGTCATTTTAATTTTCTATTTAAATAGTTTAACATATTCAGATATGTTAGAGGGCGGCAAATTGAAGCACCACCCACCCCGAGCAGCACAAACTCGAGCTACACCACTGTCTGAACTCCCACATGCAAACTCCACACAGGGAGGACCCGAGAAGCGAACCTTGTCTCCTTACTGCAAGGCAGCAGCACTACCACTGTGCCACCGTGCCACCCAGTTCAGCAATATTTAAACAAAAAAGTTTTGAAGATTTATATTAAAAAAATATATTTTAACATCTTGACTGCTAAATATGCACAAACATGATTTGTCGATTTTGGTAAAGTGTTCGACTCAGATGATTGAGCTGCCCTGTGGGACATCCTGAGACTTTGTGGGATTCCCCCAAAGTTGCTGGATATCCTGTACACTGGTACTGTGAGTGCTATGCAGAGTGGAAGCAGAACGTTTTTTCCATTTGATTCTGGGGTTTGTCAGAGGTGTGTTCTTCTTCCTACTTTGTTCAAGGCTTGCATGGAGTGGGTGTTGGGCAAGGTCATATGGTCCAGCGGCTGTGGGGGATCTGTTGGTAAAGATTCACTTGCCTTTGGTTAAGCTACAATCTTCTCTGGGTCAATGGAGGCTATGATCGGTGCTCTTGCGAGACAGCGTGAGAAGTCTGAGTGTCTGAGTGTCTGGGCTTGCGAGAGTCCTGGATAAAAACCAAAATCCAGGCCTTTAATGACCTCTTGGGCACAGCTATCAGCAGTTTGTCTGTCTGTGGAGAGAGTGTTGACCTCCTCAAGAGGTTTACTTACCTCTGCAGTGACATTCATGTCTCTGGTGACTCTTCCTAAGAAGTCAGTACACAGATTGGGAGGGCATGGGGGGTCATGAGGTCGCTGAAAAGGGGTGTGTGCCGCTTCCGATATCTATGCAAAAGTACAAAGGTCCAAGTCTTTACAGTCCTGGTACTTCCTGTCTTGCTGTATGGTTGCGAGACATGGACATTACCCAGAGACAAAGACTGGACTCCTTTAGTACTGTGTCTTTTCGGAGAATCCTCGGTTACTGCTGATTGACTTTGTGTCAAATGAGTGGTTGCTCATGGAGTCCAGAATGAGGCACATTACCTGCATTGTGAGGGAGCGTCAGTTACGGCACTACGGCCATGTGGAGTGATTTCCCCAAGGGTGATCTGGCTCACAGGATTCTCATTATTAAGTACCAGAGCGGCTGGACCAGGCCAAGGGGACACCCATGTAACACCTGGCCGCAGCAGATTAAGCATGGGGCCAAATGCACTCATGCACTCCCACACCTTCATGGAGCTCGATTATTTATTTAAAACTGGCCACTAAATTCCTAGCCACTGTCCTGCTACACCACACCTCCTTTGGCACACGAGGATAAATATGTTCTGGTCCTGGTGATTTGTTTGATTTCAGCCTATTTAATCTAAACAGCACTTCTCCCTCTACAATTTTCAAATCACTCAGTACCTCCTTAGTAATCCCCTCTGTTACCGCTGAAAGGTTATCTACTTCCTCACACGTGAAGACCTCAGAGAAATGTGAGTTTAGAGCATCCACTATTTCACTGTCTGAATTTTTTAATTCCCATTTACTATTATTGATGCACTTCACCTCCTCTTTGACTGTTCATTCACTACTAAAATACTGAAAGAATCTCTTTACGTCATTGTTTGACTTATAGGCTATATTTCTCTCCAAGTGCCTTTTGGCTTCCCGAATGTCCTTCTTAATGGTTGCCCTCATGCTTTCATATGCCCTAAAGTTAGCACTGGAGGTATTAGTCTTGTATACCGCTGTTTTTATTTTTTTGATCCTTTGCAGCTTCTTTTTTATCTAAGCAGTGTGTAAGGTAAGGTGACTGTGATAATGATTATTGCAGTCATGATGTCAAGGAATTTATATTATAAATGTGGTGGTAGGTTCATCATGTGGTAACACTCAGTGGATAAACAACCTCTGGAAATTCTCTAGTGTCGTGAGCTTCATTTCAAAGTAGGCCCTAGCTTCAGGTTTTGGTTTTGACTCACCTTTTGACTTTGACCATTGATTCTCACTTTGACCTTTTGGTTCCTGCCTTTTACAGTCTCCTGGTTCTGACTTCTTTCCTGCCCTGACTATGTTTAGACTGCATTAATCACCTCCTGGTGTTTTGTCCTTCTCACAAGAAGTCTCAGACACACAACTGTCCCTTAACATTGGAGGTATTTCCTAGAACAAAATAGTTGGAAGAACCAAACCTTTAACTACAGATTAATCCTTGGTGCTTTAAAAACGTTCAATGAACTTGCTCTCATGAATGAATAGTTGTTAAATATATTTCTTATTATCATTTCCACAAGACCAAAATAAAGCATATTGAGCGATAATTCCTTGAATCCTTCTTGCGGAGTGGAATCACGCTTGTATCTTTCTAATCATCAAGTACTTCTCCAGCCTGAAGTGTTTACTGGTATACTTTATGTTTAGTACATGTTTATTGAAAAATGTTTTTCATTTCTTTTAACACAACAAGCAAAATCCCTTAAGGCTTGAGGGTTTTGCTATTACTTGGCCCTTTTATTTTCAAAACTTCAAACACAAAGCACGCTTGTTGTGATATGAGATTCTGCATATAACTTGATAAATGTTTTGTATGTCTTTATTTGTAATCTAGGCAAAGCAATGTAATTTAGTGTTACTTTGGTGAGAGGAAGTCGTGTTTGAACCCCCGTTTACGACTTTTCTTTGTACTTTTACGACAGGATTTGGGGTATGTGTCTTAAACCAGTTTGATGAGTATTTCTTTGCTAAAGTCATTCTCACAAAGCCAGGTTAGCTTAACATATGGTCTTGGGGGGTTGCAGGTGTTAAGATGTACTATTTCCCCCATTGATCTGAGATATGGCTGTCTGGATTGGCTGAAGGGGTTGGACAGAAAACCTATAAATTTGCTTGCTCAACCACATTCTCTCTCTGTAACCAACATATGATGAAGAAGCATCTCTCTTGCTAACCTATGATGATGCAGAAGTATCTTTCTCTTGCTAACAACTAAAGAAGACCATCACACCATGAACTGAAGACAACACAATGAAGAGCACAGCTTCAGCCATTTTTAACAGACATGTGGCTGAAAGCTGAGCACCAATGATGCCTTAACTAGAGACATTTGAAGTAACTACAAGTCTGTGTGCCACTTGAATTACACATCACCATTTTATCAGGTTGTATGGTTGCCAATATTCAAATGTACTTTGCATTTTTGTTATTATTTACGAATATTATCAGTAATACATTATTTTATGTGGAACTCCTGCTTGTCATTTTACTACATCTAATTGCCTGAGGTTATAGATATAGAAGGGAAGGTGGGGATAAGTTATATAGAATAACACCTTATAAACCGTGGTAAATCTGTGAGATTAGGCATTCTAAGGCTACATATTAATAATACAATAGGGGTAAGTAGAGCAATATATATTACTCCACCAAGATAAAACAATTGGCGTAGTTGGCAGGATTTTGGGGTAACCATGTTTTGCACCCTGTTTGCAAATACTGTTTTGATGTATGAGTTTGTTTATGTATGTGAATTTTAGGGCACCCAGTGTGTTAATGCGGTGGAAGTAAAACATTGTTTGGTTGCTGAATGGAATATAGCCAACAAAGTGTAGAAACTTCATGTGTGTCACAAGGACACCCGCATGTTTGTTAGTGCTGGTGTAGTGAGTCCCTAATTAAAGTGCTATGGAGTGGTGAAAGATGCATGCGTCATTCATACGGCATTTAAGTGGTTAAAGTGCTAGGGAGTGATGGGACATGCATTTGTCATTCATACGGTACTTATTTGTTTAGGATCTTTGTGTATGTATGTGTATGTTTGCTTACAGGGGCAAAGGTAGGCCAACCCATAACAAATTTGGCAAATTGTATTAGAGTAAATTGTAGACTCAGAAATGCCTAAGTTCATTTTAAAGTCAGCCATCTTCCAGTGGAGTGGCAGAGGCAAGCAGGCTAAAGTTAGGACACCTGTAGTGCAGGTAGAGAAAGCTGAAGCTGAGCTGAGTGTGCCACAAAATGGAAGGGGGCTGGAAGGATTAAAAGCAAGAAAACAGAGGTCAGGTTTAAAGAAGACAGCTGCTGTTATAAGAGGCTTACTAGCTTATATTACTGGTAATAAGGAAGATCATGATAAGGAAGAAAATAGCAAAGTGAATGAAAGTGAAAATGGAATGTTGTGTGAGAGTTTTGAAAGATGTAACAGATGGTGTGATAATTGTGAAGTGTTAGCATGTAGAACACCCGCTGCTAAAGTGGTGAAAGTTAGGGTAATAGTAACCAGATTGGGCTAGAACCCTAAAACATGGGTGGGTGACATACATGAGACAGATAAGTGCTCAAATAAAGAGTGGGAATGTGAGTGTGAGGCAAAGGAGAGAGATGAAAGGAAGGGAAAACAACAAGGGTGTTTTCTTTCATTATTCTCCATTGCAACCCAATCTCCAGGTAATTCTGAGGCCTGTCCAGTATTTAAAGAACATGCTACACTGATAGATATTTCACCACTGTTAGGAAAGGTAACCAGTGCTGCACTGAAATCTGATTTAGGACAAAGAGATCAGATAGAAGGCAGAGAAGCTGGTGAGTGTGAATGGCAATTGTTGACTAGAGGGCATGAAATGGATATTGGCTTAAGGATACTGAGTAAAGAAAGTGTGGAATTTAAACAAGGAACAATGGAAATGAAAGGAATTCAAGTGCTTGTGTGTGAAAGGTCTGAATGTGCTAGTGCAAGAATGGCTGAGTTGGAAAGAAAGTGCACCAGTTTAGGAGTTGGTTTGAATGAACCAAGATAAGCCAAAGAACAAAGGATGGGGGATGGTGCAGCAGGAAGTTTTACAAGCTCAGGCAGCAAGTCAGGAATGCACAGGGGTGTTAGGGTCCTAACAGCCGTGCTAGGGCCAGCAGTAATTAAAAAGCACACACACTTAGGTTCAGTAATTCGAAACCTGACTGACCAGTTGTTTAAAAGACAGCCTTTGAATCTTCATGCAATAAAATGGAGAAAAGTGAGCTGGTCTTTAGTAAAGAGCACAGGTCAGTTTTAGGAAAGATGCTGGATTTGGCACTTGGATTTTGGAGAGGTTTTAGCCCACACGTTCTGGTAGCAGTTACCATAAAATAAAAGGGCACACGGGCAATGAAAAAAAAAATAGAAAGGTAGTGCAGGAAGACAGGATAGGGAAAGCAGTTATTTCTGTTTCAATTTTCTGGCCTTTTGGAATAGGGCTACTTCTATTGTAAGGTTTTATGGACTTTGGTTGGTGCAGGTAATAAATAGTGAAGGCAATTAGCAGAGTAAAATCCATGCAGGAGATCGGGTTACCACTAGCACATTGGAGTAAAGTGGCGCTAGTGCCAAGCTGTTCCAATGAATGCCTAGAAGCAAATTTTGAGTGTTAGCACCAGGTCGACAGCCAGGAAAATGAGATGGACAGAAACTGCTTTGTCACCTTCCATTTTGCAGACCTGCCTACATCGCAGAATGTAAAAAGACAACATTCAAAGACTAAAGACAAAGACATGAAGAAGAACTGAAGAGACAGCAAGAAAAGACACTTACTGGGGTTTAAGTGAGTAACAAGTCCACAAGTCATGCAATAATAGGACTAGTCACAATAGCTATAGTTTAAAAGGAAAGGTTTGTTCATTACTGCAGCAAATTTATATTCCAAGGGGTGGAAACTGAACAAACCAGTTAGGAATGCCAAAATAAGGGGATTCATTTTGGGCTCATAAAGTATACATTCTGGGTATTAATTAATTAAGTGGGATGATTAATATAATTAATACTATTATTAAAGAGCGGTATACTGAGCAAATTGGTGAACTTTTCAGGAAAGCAGGTGCAGCTGGTACATTTGCAAGTCATATGGGTTCCGATGTTTAGGTATAGTCTAATTGGGAAAATACGGAAGCCCTGCTGAGATTGTCGGCTGTGGTACAAGCACAGGACCAGTGGGCCAATTCTGAACCGAGGTGTTTAGCACAACGAGTATGCATATGGTGAGCAAACAACTCTAGGGGTGGCCTACGGGGGGGAATGATGAGAGGTTGCATAGCTTTGATGTCTCATGGTGGTGATGCCAGTCTATACAAGAGTTGCACCATGGATAGGAAAGCACAAGAGACAACTAAATCAACCCCAAATGTGTGCAGAGGGGCCACAGATGTTGGTTTGTGAACAGTTTATGCAGTGGCACATGTGCTGTCACTTGGGCAGAAGTGGTTGTACTGGCACCTGTGGCATGTTACCTTTCAAATTTTGATGTTAATTGTACAGCTGCATATGCTTAAACAGATAGTTTTGGACAGGGGACTATTTAGCAGTTAGACAGAGAACAAGTACAGATTAAGAATTCACATTTTGTAATTTACTTCCACTAAATTGTAGTGGGCTAGTTTAGTGGAAGTTGTGGACTTGTCTCATTTTGAACCACCAGATCTGATGACATATGAAGACTGCAGAAAAAGTTGACGCAAGCAGGAGCCGATCCACATTCTTCTGGTTGTCGTTGAAATAAAGAAGATATGTAATGAACAAATGGCCACGGACAGCTTTTAACACTGGGAGAGCAAATACTGCAAATCAATGCACAAGTTATGCATCAGACTCTTTAAACAATTTAAAGACATTGTTTATAAAGATATTATACAAAACATTCATCGGGGTGGAGTGTTGTGATGTGAGATTTTGCATATAACTTGATAAATGTTTTGTATGTCTTTATTTGTAATCTAGGCAAAGCACTGTAATTTAGTGTTACTTTGGTGAGAGGAATTTGTGTTTGATCCCCCCGTTTACGACTTTTCTTTGTACTTTTACGACAGGATTTGGGGGATGTGTCTTAAACCAGTTTGATGAGTATTTCTTTGCTAAAGTCTTCCTCACAAAGCCAGGTTAGCTTAACATATTGTCTTGGGGGGTTGCAGGTGCTAAGATGTACTATTTCCCCCATTGATCTGAGATATGGCTGTCTGGATTGGCTGAAGGGGTTGGACAGAAAACCTATAAATTTGCTTGCTCAACCACATTCTCTCTTTCTAACCAACATATGATGAAGAAGCATCTCTCTTGCTAACCTGTGATGATGCAGAAGTATCTTTCTCTTGCTAACAACTAAAGAAGACCATCACACCATGAACTGAAGACAGCACAATGAAGAGCACAGCTTCAGCCATTTTTAGCAGACTCTACCAAGATAAAACAATGCTTTTACTTCCTTCTGAGGTATTCCAGTCATTTCTTCTTTTGCAAACATTTGGGTGAGACATTGTGAAATGATTAGACTTGACATACATAAAAAGGTTTGGTGCAGCCACCTGTATAATATCCCCGGCTGCAATGAGTTTTGAAAATTGTCACTGGTGTGCAATCATTGGGAGTCCAAACAAGAACTGAACTACTGTTGGTAAGATGGTGACTTTAAATGCCAAGACTGGAAGTGACGTAATGGACCTGGAAGTGACATACTTCTAGGCAGTGGAACCAGAAGGGACAATTTACTGGGTACCGGAACCGGAAGTTACATCTTCAAGGTTGAATCAGACATGTTTTCTCGTTTTTTGACTGCAGAGACTACAAAAGACGGTTTAGCGCACCCCACCACCCCCTGGCCTGGTGTGGAATTAGCCACACTTGGTCCATAGAGGTTCCTCCTACTTGCAAATGTGAGACAACATGTATTCAGTTAATTTGTCATTTACTGATCATTTCAATGATTATTTCTTGACTATCTTTTAAGATTTAATTCCATTTTTATATAAAACCACAGACTGAAATTAATTAAATTTATGGTTATGAAAGGAAGAAAAGAGTCAACCCCTGGCAAACGGCAGTCCCTCGCAGGGCCTGCTTTTACACTTAATTGTTTTTTTCCTGCCATTTTATTGAAGTTGTAAAATTGACGTTTAGATCCACACAACAGATTTATGTTCTAAAATATACATCATTCTTGAGGTTTTGTATTTATCTTCTTTATCACATTATGTATATTGTTAATCAACTAATTTTGGTGTTAATTGATATTTCCTATGTTACTTTTCAACTTGAATATCTGTATATCTCTCTGAGCTAAGCTGCTGTGAAGAGCTCGATATAAAAATAAATTGAATTGAATTGATTTGCCCTCTGACCATAAACAGATATATGCAAATCTGAAAATGGATGGATGGATTAATTGATTTGTAGATGCACTGCACTGTAAGTGCCATTATGGTCTCAATTATGAATCTAGTGATGCTGATTGGAATGACCACAGATCATCAGTACCGCATTGTTGCATTTTTCTCTTACCGAGAAAACAAAGAGTTATAATAACATTCATTATCAGCATATGCTGAGTGCCACATTCTACACTCTAGTACTTGTAATTATGTCTCTTTTGAGATCCATGGCAAAGAGAATAGCATTTTTGAGAGCTTATCAGTTTATTCTTGATGAATGCTTCCAAAAAGATTTTCCTCTCAAAACAGGATTGCCTTGCTGCAGCAGCTCTGTTAGCACCTCCTAAAACATTGGGAGGATCTTTGAAATAATCACCAAGTTGGATGATGGACTAATTTAAAGACATGACATGACATTTTCAAATTTCCTTACTCCAGTTTTGGGGCATTATGGGCCAGAGCTTACCCTAGTAGTGTTAAATGTGAGGCACAAACCACACTTGATATACGTTTCTAATCTAGATTGTTAATGTAATATTTTAGTTAACATTTAGCCAGCATGTTAGATACCTGCATGAACCCAGTCACACACCGCCACCATACAGAGAGATTATCCATTACTTACCACATGGAGAAGATTAAATTAAAGGTTTAAGAGCATGGGATTAACATCACGGGCATCATCATAGTTAGAAGACTTCTCTTTCTTTTGATTTCCTTTTATTTAATGCAGTGTACTTAACATTAGCTAGTAAGAAGTAAAAATATAGTAACTTTGTGCATGTGTTAAACCCTTGCACATTCTTAATTTTTTTTTGTCAAAGGTGTGCCAATTCGAGCATCTGTGCAGCACAGCTGGTAAGAGGCACTGCGAGAGTATTAGGGTGGCATCTGTACAGCAGGAGCTTTTATGTCAGACAGTATTCTGGAGTATTATACTTACAAGTCAGTAGGGAATGGTGCATGAACATGCAATGAAACTGAAGGAAAAGATTTGTATTTTTTGGAGTGTTGGGAATATCTTTCATAGTAAGGCAGTAATGCATATCTATTTTTGGCATTACATAACTACGAGGGGGAGTCGAGCGAAAGTTAGAAAATGGGATTTATTAAAGGATGGAATGATAATGTCATTTCTCAATGTAGTCTGCACCCTTCTCAATGCACTTAACGCCACCTGCCTGGAAGTGCCTGGATTCCAGCAGAATAAAAGGTTTTGTGTTGTCCTCACAACCTCTCCTGCACCGCTTTCTTCACGTCATCTGTCTTGAAATGACGACCACCCAGATTTGTTTTTTAGCGGTCCAAAAAGGTGGAAATCACACAGTGAAAAATGTGGTGAATAAGGAGGATGTGGTAATACTTCAAACTTCAGTTTCTCCAGACAAGCCTTGGTGTTCTTAGCAGTGTGTGGGCAAGTGGGCATTGTTTTGCAGCAAAAGGACTCCTTGAGACAGCAGTCCCCACCACTTGGATCGAGTAGCAGGCTTCACATTGTCTCCAGCAAGTCACAGTAACTTCCACTAGTGACTGTAGTACCCCTCGGCATGTAGTGTTCAACAGTAACTTGGGTGCACAAGTGGTTGAGAGGGCAAGACAAAACCTTTTATTCTGCTGGAATCCAAGCACTTCCAGGTTGGTGGCGTAAGTTCATTGAGAAGGGTGCAGACTCCATCGAGAAATGACATTATCAGTTTTTTTAAGGGTCATTCCATTTTCTAATAAATTCCATTTTCTAACTTTAGCTTGACTGCCCCTCATAGTTACTTTTAAGTTCACTAAAACTCTAAAGTTTTTCTAGTTGCAGAATCCCTATTGTTTTATTAATATTATTACAATAAAAATATTCTACAATCTATTCCACAAAGTGTTTTGTTGCTTTCTCCTAAGCTATTTCATACCCTAAAGCTAAGGCTAAATTTGCTATTTTCAAGCTCAGACCGCTGACACAATTGTTAATCCCTCATGTGTGTCTCTGTGTCAGGCCATCAGAGGGTAAGGTTGAATGTCTAACTCTGAGTATGCCTCTTTGAAGATGACAAGACATCTTGAAACATGGTCAAACATACAAGTGAATATTGTTGTTCGATGTCTGCATGCCCAGAGCACAACTAAAGCTAAAATTATGCTTGACCTCACACTGTGAACACTATTTGTCATCTTTGCAGGGGACCATTCAGTTCACAGCCTGGACTTTTTGCCAAATAACTTCCACATCTCTGTTCCTTTTGAAAACCACTGGAGTGGTAAATGATTGCACCTGAGGGTGACATACAGAACACTGTAACATGTGGCATTTAACATGCGGGTTGTGTATTGACTGTACGAGATGTCAACAGCTTTGAGTGGAAATGGAATCAGGAGATTCTATTAAGTCAAAATATTTCAGGCCAAGGTTCAGAAAAAGAAAGACAAAAAGTTAAGCAAACAGTGCTTAGTTGACGTGTATTATGAATCATAGTCAGAAAATGGTGCAGGAAGTGCAATAATCAAAAGTAAAAGGAAACACATAACCAGAGACAAAGTGTAAATCATAGTCAAAAAGCAAAGGAATTTGTAACTGCTGTGATATGGAGTTCCAAACATTGCAAATGGGTTTGAGTCCTTCAGAAAGCTCCGCCAAAAGCGGGCCGGGATCTTCACTAGCCAGCATAGATGAGGAACACCCAGTCCAGATAACCCAAAGATAACTTGCAGGCTTTGGTATGTCCAGGCTCAAAGTGAGAAAACCTGGAATAAATTTCAAAATATAAAGAAACGTCCCAAAATATATCAAAATGCCCTACAAGAGAGGGGATTACCATCCACCTCTGGCTTATAAATGAAAGGACAACTTAGAATCTTTACAAACAGAATGTATTCACTGCCTTCAGAAAGTTTTCAGTCCCTTTCACTACTTTCACATTTTACTCTGTTGTAGCCTTGTGCCAAAATCATTTGAATGCATTTTTCCCCACATCAAGCAAAACTAAATTTCCTAGAATGACAAAGTGAAAACAGCCATGATAGATTTTTTTTCTAAATTTCTTAAAGAATAAAAACTGAAATATCCCGTTGACACATGTGTTCAGGCCATTTGCTATGACACTTGAACTTTGACTTACATGCATCATATTCTAATGAGCATTGTTGAAAAGTTTCCACAACTTGTTTGGCGTCCACCTATGGCCAATTTATCTTACTAGATATGATTAGGAAAGGCACACACCTGTCTGTAGAAGATCCAACAGTGGATAATGTGTTTCAGAGCACAGACCAAGGCACAAGGTCAAAGGAAATACCTGTAGAGCTTAGAAACAGGAATGCGTTGAGGCACGGATCTGGGGAAGGCTACAAAGATTCTGCAGCATTGCAGGTTCCCAAGAGCACAGTGGCTTCCATTTAAATGAAAGAAATTTGGAACAGCTGTGACTCTTCCAAGAGCTGGTCACTTGCCTAAACTGAGCAATCATGGGAGAAAGGCCATGGTAAGACTGCTAACCAAGAACCAGATGGTCAATCTAGCTGAGCTTCAGATAATGTGTGTGGTAAGACTGCTGATCAAGAACCAGATAGTCAATCTAGCTGAGCTCCAGATACCTTGTGTGGAGATGGAAGAAACATCAAGAAGGACAACCTTCCACTGCAACACTTCACCAATTTGGGCCTCATGAAGAGTTTCCAGATAGAAATCTCTTTAGTAAAAGACATATTGATGTCTGCTTTGTAAAAAGACACTTAAAGGACTCACTGACTGTGAGAAACAAGATTCTCTGATCTGATAAATCCAATATTAGCATTGTGTCTGGAGCAAACCAGGCATTAGTCATCATCTATGCATTACGATTCAAACAGTGGGGCATGGTGGTGGCAGCGTCATAGACAGGGACTTGGAGACTTGATATGGTTGAGGGAAAGTTAAAAGGACAGCAAAGTATTGAGACATCCTGAATGAAAACCAGCTCCAGAGTACTCAGGACCTCAGGCTGGACTGAATGTTTACCTTCCAACAGGACAATGACCCAACGCAAAAGCAACACAGGACTAGCTATGGGACAACCCTGTTAATGTCCTTAAGTGGCCCAGACAGAGGTTGGACTTGAACCCAATCAAACATCTCTAGAGAGACCCTGAAAATAGTTGTGCACCAGTGGTCTCTGTCCAACCTGACAGAACTTAAAGGGATCTCCTAAGAAGAATGGCACACCCAAGAAGACCCCAGGCTTGAATTGCTGTCAAAGATGCCTCAACTAAATTATAATAAAGGGTATGAACACTTGTGTCAATATGATGTTTCAGTTTTTATTTTAAATAAATTTGTAAAAATTTCTAAATTTGTTTTTTATTTGTCATTCTGGGTTATTGAGCGTTGCTAGATGTGGGGAAAAAAATAAATCTAAATGATTTTAGCACAATAGTGCAAAATAAGAAATGTGAAAAAAGTAATGGGATCAGAATATCATCCGAATGCACTGTACAGAGCTCAGTTGCAGCGTCAGTTGGGCTTGCTCTCTAAGGTTTGACCTACAAGAAACATTGAACATAATACAAGCATTAACTACTTTAAAATTCTCAACAAATCCACAGCTATTCATTTGCAAAGAAATGCTATAAAGAATAATAAGATATAAAATGAAAGACAACAAATTTGGATGTGAGTGTCAGTAGGTTTTGCGCCCTGGAACCAAGTTACCCAAACTATTCTATAACATTTCAGTAACTATTTACCGCTCTAACACTGATCTTTCTGATCATAAAATAGGTCATTACGAAAGCCATTGACGATGGCTTATTTTGTCTATGAAAAACGGTGATTAATGCTTGGCGAAAAGTTTGAGGAAGAGTTTGATTGTCTCTGGCTTCTGTAAATGTTGCTAATAGGAGGGGAGCTAGCTAAGCGGAGAATTTCTTATAAAATTCTGCAGGGTAGCCATCAGGGCCTGCTGCTTTCCCGCCTTGAAGTGTCTTTATAGCATCTAGTAATTCTGATAACGCCAGAGGTTTATCAAGTTCCTCCGCAGTAAAAGTGTCTATTTGTGGTATCTGTAATGTATCCAGAAATGCATTAGATTGTGTACTGTCTTCTTTAATCTCAGCAGAATCTAAGGATTTATAGTAGTCTCTAAATGTGTGATTCTAAATTGGCCCTAGTGTGTGCTTGGTGTGTGTGGGTGTGTTTGTGTGTGTCCTGCGGTGGGTTGGCACCCTGCCCAGGATTGGTTCCTGCCTTGTGCCCTGTGTTGGCTGGGATTGGCTCCAGCAGACCCCCGTGACCCTGTGTTCGGATTCAGCGGGTTGGAAAATGGATGGATGGATGGATGATTTTGTCTCCGTTCGTGTTGGTGATTACTGGGATTGCCTTGCGAACTTCTTGCTTGTGAATTTGTTGAGCTAAAAGCTTATTAGCTTTCTCTCCATGTTCATAGTAATGATGTCTGGATTTATAAATTAATTGTTCAGTTTCTTTAGTTGTCAAGAGGTAGTAACTTTAGCTCCAAGATCAGAGGTGCATGGTCAGAAATAACAATAGCATCGTATATGCAAGATTTAATCGTAGGCAAGAAATTATTATCTTTAAAGAAATAATCAATTCTTGAGTAGCAATGATGTACTGGTGAGTAGAAAGAATATGTTCTTGAGATTGGGTTTAAAAACCTCCAGGGGTCTGATAAGTTGTGATCAGTTATAAACTTTGTAATTATCTTTGTTAGATGTCGTCCCCCCTGTGAAAGAAGTCCTATCTAAGAGAGGATTTAAAACATAATTAAAGTCCCCAGCCATTATAATTTTGTGAGTCTTCAGATTGGGAATGGATGTAAATAAATTTTGTATAAATTCCTTATCATCAACATTAGGTGCATAAGCATTTATCAAAATCATTTTACAGTTAGATAAGTTGCCCATGACCATCACATATATCCCTTCAGGATCAGATACTACATCAGATGCTACAAATGAGACTGTTCTATGTATGAGAATTCTCACACCTCTAGTTTTCTTTGTAAAGCTAGAGTGGAACATTTGGCCAGTCCAGTCCTTTTGCAGCCGGAACTGATCCTTGCTTAGTAAGTGGGTCTTCTGTAAAAATACTATTTTAGTGTTTAGACCTGATAGGTGAGAGAGTACTTTCTTTCTCTTTAATTCGTGATTCAGGCCTTTAACATTCCAGCTCACAAAGTTAACTGTCCCATCATGGAGACATTGATTCTGAATTTTTGATGTCATTTTATAGTCTTAACTAGAAGTGAGACAGCTTTAACCTTAATTTCCTATTTCCCCAAGAGTTATTGCCATGCAGCCTATTGTTACATTGGTAGTTAAAATTATAAAGATTAAAAGTATAGATTAGGTATAGATATAGCCTGCTCTCTTTCTCTCCCCCCCCTTAAACCCCACCCAAACCCATTTTGCTATCCCATGTGAGGCTAGACCCCACTTCACACAGTCCCGGTCCTCTGACATACCCAGAGACAGAGCACGTCCAAAGCAAAACAAGCCCCCACGCAGCGGCAAAACAAGCCCTGCAGTATTCTGAAAGTGCAATATCTGTTTCTTACCAGGACTCCTTCTTAGTCTGGCCTCTCACAAATATAAATGTCACCCAACAAACCCATCTGTATCTTCATTTAAGGAATCACTAAAGTGTTGTCTTTTCACCCATTTGCATATGTCAACAAAGAGGGCATAAAGTGATTGGCATAATATTCAGGACCATTTATTCAATTTTAAACCTTATTACAGTACTAGAAACAAGAGGGAGAAAGCCATTGGAATGCTGCAGTCAGGCATATCATGTGCCAGTATGGCCGGGCACTATGGATTAAGCCGCTCTATTGTGCACTGACTGCAGAGACGGGTTTCAGGAGATCATGACAGATGGCTGTCCTAAAAACTGATGCATGTCCAAAATCTCACCAGAACAGGACGAACACTGTGAACCAGTCCATCTGAAGGGATAGTATTAGCTCTAGTCTGTTTTGCATCAAGAAACACAGAAAGAGCGTTCCCCCCCCAAAACTGGATACATCAACTGCCAGGTAACTCTCTCTCTCTCAATATATATAGACACCTTGGGTTTTTCCAGTTTTTTGTCAAATTTAATCAGTTGAAATGCAATGAATGACCTAAAATGGAGAAATGGTAAGCAGTAAGCTGCCACAGGTTTAAGTTAAAAGTTTAGGTTAGCAAAAACTGAAAAAGAAATATCAGAATATTGCAAATGGGCCTCCTTCAGGGAACACCTAATTGATCTAATAGGACTAAGAAGTTTCTGAAGAGGAGACGTTGTGCAGCAGGTTTGACAGAGCAAGTGGCAGTAAGAAAGCCATTCCTTAAAGGGCAAAATCGGGCCTTGAAATACCAGCTGTGGACTACTGCAGACTGGACAAAGCCTCCTGTTCACAGCAGAAACTGAGACTTGATTTTTTTGACCACTGTTAAGCTCTCCTTGAAGCTGTTGTGCTGTGAAGCACCTATCATGCAAGCTGGTGACCCTCAGAAACTTGTTATCTGATTGGGTTGTGACTTTAAGTCTGCCAGATGTCTTCCTATCAGAAATTCTTCCAGTTTCCAATTGCCTCTGGACTGTGTAGGACACCTCTGTACTCACTGACACTTTGATATTTTTGCAGTTTCCCTAAATGAAGGCCTACGCTTCTAAGGGTAATAATGCTCTGTCTCATTTCATTTGTTAATCTCTTGCCCTTATCACTGGAATATTGTCCAAGTAGTTCTTCAGAGGGTGTAATAACACAGTCTGTTCCAACTCTGCTTTGAGACAGAGGGTTACTGAGTAATCAACAGAAGTTGGGGCACCTGTGCAAATGGTTTACGTCAATTGCTGCAGAACATCAGTAGAGTGTAACCTATTAGTTGTTCCCTGAATCAAAATTTCATTTTTTTCAGTTTCTGCTAACCTAAAGTTTAAATTTAAACCTGGGAGGGCTTACTGCTTACCTTTCCCCATTTTAGGTCATTCATTGCATTTCAACTGATTAAAGTTTAAGAAAAAATGAAAAAACAGAGGTGGTTTAAAACTTCTGACCGGTAATGTGTATATCACATGTGCACTCCAAACTCAGAACAGAACTGCCTCTCATACCAGTTTCAGTCTAAAAATATTATTTTCTTATTGCATACTGCCTTAATACAAGTGAAAATTACTTCCATAATGAAATCCACAAAAAAAAAACAACAAGTATATTGTGAGGATGCAACAAACAGTTTAGTTTTATATGTGCACTCACCAGCTTTTCAGGGACTGCATAGTCTTTTAGTAGTGCCCTGCTGAATTTAATTAGCTGTGCCCTGTTACTCTTCAACCTTTGAAATAAAGATCAGAGAAATGGCTCATACCTACAGGCTCTTTTTTCTTAGAAGGCTATATTCCATTAATGTGGGTAGTGACATGCTTCACATCTTCTATAACTCTGTGATGGCCAGTGCAGTGTTCTACACTGTGTTGTGCTGGGGCAGTAAAATCACTTTAATAGAGGCCCACCAAATCAACAAACTAAATAAAAAGGGCAGGCCCAGTTATAGGACACACACTGGGCCCCCTGGAAGTCGTAGCAAAGGAGACAGTTAAAACAAAACTGAGTGCCATTAAGAACAATGCTGCACCTCCTCTCTCTGACACACTAACACTGATAAGTTTCAATCAATGAATTATTCAGCAGAAGTGGGTCTAGAAACACGACAAGGGGCTCTTTTTTACCAAAAGTAATACATCTGCATAATGGCTAACTGGGACTGGGACTTCCAAGTCAGAAGTTTTATTTCCTTTTACTTTTACTTTTCTTGCTTTATAGTCATTTCATTGTGTGTTCAGTCCAAAGTGTGCATATATTTATATATTTAATTATTACATACCTTATCTGTGTACCTATATGTGTTGGTGTTACTTGTGTTCACATTAGGAGGTGTTTCATCTCGCAGGGCACCCAAGATATCATTTAGAGGAATCGCAGCGCACAGCTCAATGGCAACTCTGGTCTGTACCAGGAACTGAAAAGGAAGGCTGTGAGGGCTCTGAGGGCAGATAAAGAGACGTTTGTTAGAGGAATCTGTGAGCAAGTAATGCACCATCTGTGGTCTAGCAACCCATGTCCTGCTTACAGAGGAATCGAAGCATTATACACATCTGAATCTGTTCCTTGGAGAGTCACAGTCAGGGCAGCTGATGGAACGGTCCTTACAGATGACACTGCAGTTGTGACCCACTGGGCTGGATACTTTGAGCAGTTGTTCAAAGATGATCCTCTGGCTAGGACATTGGATATCTCTGGGTCCACAGTTCTTGAGGCTGATCCACCAATTAGCTGTGAACCACCAAATCTCACTGAGATTGCACAGGCGGTGAACCAGCTGAGGGGAGGAAAGGCTGCAGGGGTCTGTGGTATCCGAGGTGAACTTCTCCAGGCAGGTGGTAAGGCTGTCCTCCTGACATTGCAAGCAATCTTTGCTTCCATTTGGGAAACTGGCATCATCCCAACTGACTGGAAAATGGGACATCATCCCTATCTGGAAAGGGAAAGGTGATTGCCTGGATTGCGGAAACTACAGGGGGATAACACTGCTCTCAATGCTGTGTAAGGTCCTTGCAAGGGTTGCCTTCAATAGGATCCATGATCACTTGCTCACCTACCTGTGACTAGAACAGTCTGGTTTTACGACTAAGAAGTCTACCATCGAATGCATCCTGGCACTGGGGGTTCTCATGGAGCGCAAACATGAATATCGGCAGAGTTTCATTGCAGCCATTGTCAATTTTCGTAAGGAGTTCGACTCAGTTGATTAAGCTGCCCTGTGGGACATCCTGAGGATTTGCAGGACCCCCTCAAGGTTGCTAGATATCATGGCAGGCCTGTACACTGGTACTGTGAGTGCTGTGCAGACTGGAAGCAGGACCTCTGCATTTTTCCCAGTTGATTCTAGGGTTCGTCAGGGGTGTGTTCTTTCTCCTACTCTGTTCAATGCTTGTATGGACTGAGTATTGGGCAAGGTCGTGGGTTCCAGTGGCTGTGGGGCATCTGTTGGTGAAGAAAGCTTCATGGATCTTGACTTTGCTGAGAATGTAGTGATCTTCGCGAAGTGAATGGAGGCTCTGATCGGGGCGCTCAAAAGACTGAGCAAGGAGTCTGAGTGTCTAGGCTTGCGAGTGTCCTGGATAAAGACCAAGATCCAGGCCTTTAATGACCTCTTGGGCACAGCCATCAGCAGTGTGTCTGTCTGCGGAGAGAGTGTCGACCTTGTGGAGAGGTTTACTTACCTTGGCAGTGACATTCATATCTCTGGTGACTCTTCCTATGAAGTCAGTAGACAGATTGGAAGGGCATGGGGGGTCATGAGGTCACTGGAAAGAGGTGTGTGGTGCTCTCGATATCTATGCAAAAGGATGAAGGTCCAAGTCTTTAGAGTTCTGGTGCTTCCTGTCGTGCTATGTGGTTACGAGACATGGATGCTGTCCAGTGACCTGAGATGAAGGCTGGACTCCTTTGGTACTGTGTCTCTCCGGAAAATGCTTGGGTACCGTTGGTTTCACTTTGTGTCGATTGAGTGGTTGCTTATGGAGTCCCGAATGAGGCACATTACCTGCATTGTGAGGGAACATCAGTTACGGCACTACGGTCATGTAGCATGTTTCTCTGAGGGTGATCCAGTTTGTAAGGTCCTCATTGTTGGGGACCTGAGTGGCTGGACCAGGCCAAGGGGTCACCCATGTAACACCTGGCTGCGGCAGATAGAGGGTTATTCCCGGAGGGTGGGATTGGACTGCGTGTATGCCTGGGGGGTTGCCATCCGGGGTACCAGTGCATTCTCCCCAACTTGACTTGACTTGTACCTGTCTACTGTACATATGTACAGTATTTATTTATTTAAAAAGCTTCCCCCAGGAAAGAAATAAAAGTTGGAGGTGTAGGACGATGTCAGCGGCAAAGGGATATTGTGTTTGTGGAGGATTTTGGATGGCGGTGTTGGTGCATTGATAACATTTATAGTACTGCCTAAGGAAAGATACCAGCATCTGCATGAATTCCACTCAGCCATGTCACCGTCTGTTTGAACTTCTCCCATCTGGCAAACGCTTCTGAGCCTTTCCCGAATGGACCTCGAGGTTCAGAAACAGTTTCATCCCAAGAGTTGTAAATTCCCTCAATCACTCTGTGAAGTGCTCCCGGTACAACAGCTTGCACTTATAACTACAATTATCTCACTGTAAACTTGCACTACAACTGTAACGTTGCATAACCTGAGCCACTTTATGAACCATTTGCCCTATCTGCACTGTATGTACATGTTTATTGTACTTATGTTTTCATATATATATTTTTCATTATTTTGTATCAAATTATTATTATTATTTATCATTTTATAGGAAATTAGTTTATGGAGCAGTTGCATATTGAATCTCATTTTACCATACAATGACAATAAAGGAATTCAATGCCAGTCAGTAGAAGAGAGCGCGTATTTACAGATGATGATGAATGGCTTCTAAGTCGATTTAGATTTCCAGGAGCTATCCTCTTGGAGCTGTGTGCTGTTAGAATACTAGGATGTATACTTTATATAATGTTTATGATGAAATGCATTAAAGTATGTATATAACATTTTGCAAATAAATTGTTAACTTCATTTAAATAATGTATACTGTTAATAATTAAACATTTGTGGGCATGGTGGCGCAGTGATAGTGATGACCTGGCGCCCCATTCATGGACCATTCCTGACTCGCACTCTATGCTGTCTGAGACTGCCGCGACCCTGGATGGATGGGATAATTAAACGTGTATAACAAAGATTTTTCAGTGTTCCTTAAAAGTTTTGAATAATTGGTGTTCTAAGCTTGAAGCTGGTTTTTCATTTATTACAGATGCTTATTGTGTGGCAATACAGACACAGTACTGCTGCAATAAATTATTCTATCCTGGGTCACGTGCGATCATTGGGTTGAGATGTTTGCCTCCTGTGGGTGATACACTAAGCTGTGGTAGGAAATGCAACTACATGTTCAACTGTGTTCCCAAAACCCCATTCCCCTTGTCGAATATGGTAACAATCTCAGCAGCCTGACATCTGCGACATTACAGTATATATATATATATATATATATATATATATATATATATATATATACTGCTCAAAAGAATTAAAGGAACACTTTTTAATCAGAGTATAGCATAAAGTCAATGAAACTTATGGGATATTAATCTGGTCAGTTAAGTAGCAGAGGGGTTGTTAATCAGTTTCAGCTGCTGTGGTGTTAATGAAATTAACAACAGATGCACTAGAGGGGCAACAATGAGATGACCCCCAAAACAGGAATGGTTTAACAGGTGGAGGTCACTGACATTTTTCCCTCCTCATCTTTTCTGACTGTTTCTTCACTAGTTTTGCATTTGGCTACAGTCAGTGTCACTACTGGTAGCACGAGGTGATACCTGGACCCTACAGAGGTTGCACAGGTAGTCCAACTTCTCCAGGATGGCACATCAATACGTGTCATTGCCAGAAGGTTTGCTGTGTCTCCCTGCACAGTCTCAAGGGCATGGAGAAGATTCTAGGAGACAAGCAGTTGCTCTAGGAGAGCTGGAGAGGGCCATAGAAGGTCCATAACCCATCAGCAGGACCAGTATCTGCTCCTTTGGGCAAGGAGGAACAGGATGAGCACTGCCAGAGCCCTACAAAATGACCTTCAGTAAGCCACTGGTGTGAATGTCTCTGACCAAACAATCAGAAACAGACTTCATGAGAGTTGCCTGAGGGCCCAAATGTCTACTGCGCCCTGTGCTCACTGCACAGCACCGGGGAGCTCAATTGGCATTTGCCATAGAATACCAGAATTGGCAGGTCCACCACTGGCGTCCTGTGCTTTCACAGATGAGAGCAGGTTCACCCTGAGTATATGTGAAAGACGTGAAAGGGTCAGGAGAAGCCGTGGAGAATATTATGCTGCCTGTAACATCGTTTAGCATGACTGGTTTGGTGGTGGGTCAGTGATGATCTTGGAGGCATATCCATGGAGCGACTCACAGACCTCTACAGGCTAGACAACGGCATTTTGACTGCCATTAGGTATCAGGATGAAATCCTTGGACCCATTGTCAAACCCTACGCTGGTGCAGTAGGTCCTGGTTTCCTCCTAATGCACGACAATGCCCGGCCTCATGTGGCAAGAGTATGCAGGCAGTACCTGGAGGATGAAGGAATTGAAACAATTGAATGGCCTTCACGATCCCCTGACTTAAACCCAATAGAACATCTGTGGGACATTATGTTTCGGTCCATTAGGCACCGCCAGGTTGCTCCTCAGACTGTACAACAGCTCAGGAATGCCCTCATACAGATCTGGGAGGAAATGCCACAAGAAACCATCCGTCGTCTCATTAGGAGCATGCCCCGACGTTGTCAAGCATGCATACAAGCTCGTGGGGCCACACAAGATACTGAAAAGCATTTTGAGTAGCAGAAATTAAGTTTTTGAAAAAATGGACTAGCCTGCCACATCTTCATTTCACTTTGATTTTAGGGTGTCTACACAATTGAGCCCTCTGTAGGCAGAAAACTTTTATTTCCATTAAAAGACTTGGCATCCTTTTGTTCCTAAGACATTGCCCTGTCGTTATTTGTATAGATATCCAACTTCATATTGAGATCTGATGTATCTAATGTGTTTCTTTAAAGTGTTCCTTTAATTTTTGTGAGCAGTGTATATATACTGTATACATATATATATATATATATATATATATACATGCACATATATACAGTGTATATATGCAGGATGGCTGGCATCTCCTATGGTGCTGTAATCTGTCTTCTCAAGCTTATAACTAGCTCAGTTTTGCTCATATTCTGTGTAAGATTATTGTTCTAGCACCACTGAGGTAGCAGATAAACCTCTTTCGTGTAAGCCAGCTCATGACTGTTGGCATCACTATTATGATGGTAGTACCATCCACAAGTTTAATGATGGATTTGGAGGGAGCTGTGTCTGGCCACATGATAAAAGGGGGCTCAGCACACTTTCCTGTGGAGTGCCTGCGTTGAGGGTCAGCATGGAAGATGTGATGCAGCCAATTGTCAGATGATGAGATGTCTTGGTTAGGAACTCCAAAATCAGAATGTGACATGAAGTACACGTTGAGGAGTGTGGTGGTCAGCTTTAGTGGTACAACAGTGTTAAATGCTGAGTTTTAGCACATAAACATCACTCTGGCACTGTAATGCGCAGAAGAAATTTTACTGTGCCCTATGACAGAACAAATGACAATACTACTAATGCTGCCATTACTACAACTACTATTATTACTGTATTTCTTTTGTAGTGTACTACTGTGTTCAGACTTAATGAATTATACTGACATTGGTGGAAAGCATTTATAGATTATATTCATGTGTGAATATCAAACATAATTATGCTATGTTGACATTTTCAAATCCAACATGTTTAATTTGGGTTACATGGCTTGTTTAGTAGTGTAATCAAGAAGCATAAGCCCTGAGGTGAATGTGCCAACTCCACACTCTGTCACCAAGTCGGGCTTTGAACACAGGTCCCTGAAGATATAAAACCACAGTGTTAACCACTGGACCACCAGGCAAAGCTCACCATTTATGTGCCCGGCCCAGTAGTTGAATCAAGATCCCCAGAGCTGTAATGCACCAATGTCTCTGCAATGTTATGTTGCACTTTTCACTTATATGAAAAGGCTGGGACTTTAACCAAAGTGTTAACTGCTGTGTAAGAGACTACCTTGTCACTTAATAGGACAGAATAGGGATATCTAGAGCTGTAAGAAAGTATTATATTGACAAATATAAAGTATCAAAAGGGAGATTAAAATGCATATTGCTGATTAATAACATTTAAATAACAAATTGTCATAGTAAATTGTCAATATGTATGTTTGAGCATCACCGTCCTGCTAGGGAAGCAATGCCACCCTGGGACAAGAGGGGGCGTTGTTGCTAACGGTATCATCTCTTTATGTTCCTACATCCAGGACTTTGCTCCTTTCATTTAGAGGACTATATATTCAAGATGCTTACAGGAAAGTAGTGTCTCATTCTGGATTGCGCTCAATAAAGCCAAAACACCAAAGCAGACCTGACTGCTACAATGACATTTCGCTTTTTTTTACTTTGCCTTATATGCACCATCATAAAAGGGGTGACCCAAATCGCACTCCAACATTTTCTGGCATTTATTATAATACTTTGTATGACCATATACAGTATGAGTGTGTGTGTGTGTGTATATATATATATATATTGTCAGGGATGCCAGGGGCCATGACCCGGCCAGGATGTCACGAGGGACTGGATGTGGGTCTGTGCCCACCCTGGATCACGTGGGGGTCGCCTTACTGGTTGCTTTGGGGGCCACAGGTGCAGGGCATGGAAGCTCCACCCTGTAGGGGCCCGTGGTCACCGCCAGGAGGCGCCCCAATGCCTTGGGGACCTGTTATCCCAGCACTTCCGCCACACCAGGAAGTGCTGGGGGGAAGACTTTGGACGGCACCCGGAGAGCTGCCGGGAGGACAGCCAGCACTTCCGCCACGCTGGGGTGTGGCCAAGCGAGGAATGCCGGGAACACCTGGGGCTCATCCGGGACTTGTATAAAAGGGGCCGTCTCCATTCATTCATGGCTGGAGTCGGGAGGAGGAAGGACGAAGCTCAGGAGAGCTGTGGAGGCGGCCCGAAGAAAGGCATTGTGGCCAGGACTGCGATTGGGGTATTTGTGCACGTGACTGGGGTCTGAGTGACCAATGAACTGGGGTCTTTGTGACCAATTGTTGTAAATATTGTAGAATAAACGTTTGGTGGTGTTTTAACAACATGTCCGCCTGTCTGTGTCCGGGCCGGGTTCACAATATATATATTGTAATAAGGTGCTATATTGTGCCCAACCCGGCACAGACTCACACAGAGGCACATGTAAAAACACAAACAAAGACCTTTATTTTCTTCACCTGTGGGGCATGTCTTCCTCGTGAACCCCACAGGCACAACACAGTCCAAAATAGCACAAGCACAAAAACACACTCCTCTCTGGCACCACCACTCCTCTCGTCAAGCTTCGACCTCCTCCTCCCGACTCTGGCTCCTGAGTGGTGGTTTATGGCCCCTTTTATAGCTCACCTGGAAGTGCTCCAAGTGCTTGGTCACCTGTTTCCAGTTGCACTTCCGGGTGGGGCTGAAGACTCGTCCAGCCGGGCTCGGAGTCCCATGCAGTGCCCCCTGGTGGCCACCCCAGATTCCAACAGGGCTGTGGAGAACTCATTCTCCCATGGAGCCATGTGGGAAGCTGAGGCACCACCGTTAGCCAGGGAGGCTGCCACCAAGTGTCCCGGGGGAGGTATTGAGCAGGCCATGGTTGCTCCCTTGGAACATATGTTGAAGGGGTGTCCCAGCCAGGCATGGGACCCAACCATCCGCCACTATATATTTATAGTGGGTTTCCTCCGGGTACTCCGGTTTCCTCCCACAGTCCAAAGACATGCAGGTTAGGTGGATTGGCGATTCTAAATTGGCCCTAGTGTGTGCTTGGTGTGTGGGCGTGTTTGTGTGTGTCCTGCGGCGGGTTGGCACCCTGCCCAGGATTGGTTCCTGCCTTGTGCCCTGTGTTGGCTGGGATTGGCTCCAGCAGACCCCCGTGACACACACATATATAATACAGAAAAATTAGAAGTGTGAATTTAATAAATATTTGCCAGTTTAACTATGAGAGCCTAAATGAGCATCAGTTTTAATAACTACACCTGCCTACATGCAGTGCACAAGTCTACCATGAAGACGAAGGAGCTGTCCATGGCAGGCATGTCCCTGGGATTGCCATGAAATAATTTGAGATTTTTATATGATACTAGAGGTGTAGTCAAGTCCATAATTAGGAAATACTAAAGAAGTGAAATCACTCAAGAGTCATATACAATCCCGTGTACCCTTATGGCCAGTTGGGTGATTATCTGGGGCTACACTTATGATGTTCAGGAAAGACAAAGTGGCACTGGCCTTTTTGCTATAGCATGTCACATGAGTATCCAGCTGTGAGCTGGAGCTGAAGTCCTCTTCATTGACATACACTAGAGGTCAACTTGGCAATGGCAATTTACCAAACCTGCATGTCTTTGGGCTTTGGAAAAGAACTGGAGCACCAGGAGAAAACCCTCACCAACACAGGAGGCACAAGCAGACTCCATGCAGGGATCACCTGGGACACAAACTGGTCTCTACACCACCATTCCATCCCTGAGTTAAGAAAGAAAATATCTGTGTTTTTTTAAATGTTGACTTTTTTGTCATTACTGGAAAACATGCCCTACCTCTCTAGCAATTTTTCTGCTTTCAGGAGGAGGTTGGGAGCATGTGCTGATTACAGCACGTTGCTGCATCCACTTCACGACAAACCACCCAGATTGGGACCTGAGGACAGCTGTGCAACAGGTGACACCTCAGCATCACACTGTCAGGAGTTGTGAATGTGTTCTTTTTGTGTAAGGTTGGATTTCATAATTGCTGTGACTCCTGGCTGGGTTATAACCATGAACGTTCCATCTATGTTTTTCCAGGTTTACAGAATGATGTTTATCTATCTATCTATTTATGTATTCACACATTAAGTACTTGTTGAATAATTGAATACATTATGTATGGTTGGCAAAAGTACCTTATACTTTGTGTTTTTCCTTTTTTGAACCTCTACTCATGACGAAACATTTGAAACTTTATACACTCAACATGTTAAGCTGGGATAAGGGCAACAGATATGCAAAAAGTCAAACCAACAGCAACCTACATGCGAAATTTGATGAAAATTAGTTTTTGTGTGAAGAACAAACAGACTAGACATGTTCTGAGGGTTGAAATGAGCATTCAAAATGGGTAAATAACATAAAACATAAATAACAGAAAAAAAAATCGGACGTGAGCATCAGTAGGCTTTGTGCACTAGGAACAAAGTTGCACAAACTATTCTATAACATTTTAATAATTATTTACTAGTCTGATGCTGCTCTTTCTGATCATAAAATAGGTCATTACGATAGCAATTGATGAGAAGAATTCATAATTAATTGCCAAATTGTGGTATTCTCTTGTACGATTTGGCTCAAAAACTAATCAGTGCATCGTCATCTCATAACAAACTTAAATTTCGAGTTTTTAGCTCTGTACCATCCCCAAGAATGAGCTGCCACACACAGCAACACATCCATCATTAATATATCGATGTTTTCGGTATCACAGGACCCTAAAAGTCGAGATCTGACGATAAACGGAGATCGATATTTTTGATGAATCTAAAGCTAGACCATAGGTTATGTTGGGGGAGGACGCAAAGCAAAAACAAGAAATTCAAAAGACAGACAGAGGGTATTATGTTTTTATTTATATAGATAAATCTGTGGTTTCCCCTATAGGAGAAATAGTAGAATAACAATTTATTGCTACATTTGAACTGAATTAAAGGCTGAGTTGTGTGAGCCCATGCCATTTCATGAACCTTATTAATAAATTGAAACATATCTCTTCATAGTTCCGGTGTCCCGACTGAAATGTGAAACAGCAGTCCTGTGTTTGTGTCACGCTTTGATGATGTAGGAGGCTAAAGCTTTTTTTTTAATCAATATTGATTAATTTACCTACTTGTTTATTTTTCCTTTATTATATAAAATCTCCATCACACCCACATGACATATTTTATTTTCATGTTTTGCTTTACCACCTCTCCCCAAACCTCATATTTTCTCACATTAACCCAGATTGTTTTCTGAGCAACAAGGCCTTCATTTCATTTTTCCATCATAATATACAACTCCAGAAACATAAAAGTCCAAAGTCAGTAGGTGTCACCCCTCTGAGCCTGAAGCTGTCCTAGGAGGTTTTACTGGTGAACATCATCTGCAGTGTGCTGAAGAGGCACCATTTTCAATGACTGAGAAGAAAAAAATGAAAGGCAGTCTGCTTTAGATGTGCCGCATTTTATTCTTAAATCCAGCGTGACACGGTTCTGAAGCTCCTGGCTTTGTCACTACCGATTACTAACCCTTGAATGTTCACAACTCCAGCAGCACTTCTCCTTCTGCTCTTTGGCTGACTGAATTTCACTTGCAGTTCAAGGCGCACCTCTGCACTGCTATACTCTGCAATTAATTAATTAACTCTACAACTGACATTCTATAGGCTCCTGACGCTTCCGTTACTCCATTAGTGTCACCCTTGACATTTGGAGTCTTTGTCACTTTGAATGTTCAGCTTGTCTGCATATGCAATGCCATGCATGGTCTGTAATGGGAGTTGCAGTGTAAGGTGATAACACAAGGAGCCATTTAGTAATGATGCATTGCTTTGTAAGCACCTTGTCAGGTTAGCTCCTATGGGAGATACTATATCATATAATGATGTAACTGGCTCTGCAAAGCAGAGTTATAAAGGACCACCACACTGCATAATAAACTTTGGACTTGAACCGAGAATTGAATGTGGCAGGTATGAGAGCTGCATATTGTGCTGTCAGTCAGTCATTGTCCAACCCGCTATATCCTAACACAGGGTCACAGGGGTCTACTGGAGCCAATCCCAGTCAACACAGGGCTCAAGGCAGAAACAAATCCCGGGCAGGGTGCCAGCCCACTGCAGGGCACACACACCCACACCCCAAGCACACACTAGGGACAATTTAGTATCACCAATGCACCTAACCTGCAAGTCTTTGGACTGTAGAAGGAAACCGGAGCACCCGGAGGAAACCCATGCAGACACAGGGAGAACATGCAAACTCCACTCAGAGAGGACCCAGGAACTGATCCCATGTCTCCCTATTATGCCCCTATGTTGTACTGTGCTATCTAAAATACTCTCACATGGCTTACAAAGTGCTATGTAAATGAATAAGTGATTATCTCTGAACAGCACACTAAGACAGAGCTGATGGTCAAAGGTGCAGTTCATAAAAGCTGATAGCTTGTTTCATGCATGGTGGCTCAGCAGTTAGTGCTGGATCATCACAGGTCTCAAATCCTTGAAGCACAGCTGGCTTCATTTTGTCATCATCTACCATTTGTTTTTAATGTTTTTTAAATTGTTCCTTGGTTTCTGAAATATTTGAAAAATGGCAACTTTAGAATCCAGATAATCTAGGGATTAGTTATTATTTGAGATTAATAATTAATTTTTGGTTATGATCCATCCATTATCCAACCCACTCTATCCTAACCACAGGGTCATGGAGGTCTGCTGGAACCAATCCCAGCCAACACAGGGCGCAAGGCAGGAAACAAACCCTGGGCAGGGTGCCAACCCACCGCAGGGCACACACACCTGCATATCAAGTATACACTAGGGACAATTTAGAATCATCAATGCACCTAACCTGCTTGTCTTTGGGAGGAAACCAGAGCACACGGAGGAAACCCACACAGACACGGGGAGAACATGCAAACTCCATGCAGGGAGGACCCGGGAAGTGAACCTGGGTCTCCTCACTGCGAGACAGCAGTGCTACCCACTGCACCACCGAGCCACCCTTCTGGTTTTAAGCTTCTGTATTTTTACTACATCCTCGCTCTGTTTACTAAACACTTTATTGGTTTTTGCTGCTCTTGCTACACTCCTAAACTACAATTTTAGATACTCATTTTTAGCCTGTCTCTTCAATTCTTGTTTTTCTGTTTTATATTATCATCTCATGTCTCCTTGTTTCATTCTCATTTCAGTCATTACACACTCAAATTTAAAATGAAAATTTAGTTCAGCCAAAGTGCAGGTTTCGCAAACGTTGGGTTAAATGGTGACCCATGTGAATAACAGGTGTATATAAGAGTGTGCTGTGTAATAGAGTGGCATCCCAGCCTTGTGCCTAGTGTCACCAGGATAACGGGGCTGGCTTTAAGAAAATAAACACATGCTTAGGGCATCAAGGGAAGGGGGAGCAATACAGAAATTTTCCATTGCTGGACTTACCATGGACCATATGGTGCAAAACTGCAATAGGTGCAGCTGAACCAGGTTCCACAAAAAGTGGCTCCCACTGTACATAAAAAAATGCATACAAATAATAACAAAAATAGTAATAATAGATGTTAATGATATATATTAATATTGGCCATACAATAAAATTAAAATCTGGTAACTGCCCCACCGTCCACTGAGGCTCCTGTGATCATTTTTGTCTTGGTTTTGTCGGCTGTCCCATTCAGTTGTCCACTGACAGAGAGTGCAGCTCATGTATATGGGGGCACCAAAATCTTTTGAGTGCTTAGGGCCTCTAAAAGTCTTAGTCTGGGGCTGCAGGATAATCACAGGTTCCCTGTATCCCTCAAGAAAAAAGTTTTGGGAATGTTAAATATAACTGAAAACTGAAAAAAACATACTTTATAGTGTTTAATACTGTAAAAGGCACCATTCATCTTAATAAAAGGATAAGAGTCTGTGTGTCTGTCTGTGTGTCTGTCCAATTGCAATGTCTGTATCATTCCAACAGGTGGCACATCACAAACATTTGTAGTAATAAAATTAATTGCATTTGTTATTCCAACAGATGGTGCATCACAAACATTATTACTGCTTTTGCGAATCCCATACCAAAAGGTATATAACAGAGACATATGCATTGTATGGTGGTTTGCAAACATTAATGCTGAGGTCCGCATTGATTTACTTTGATTTCGACCCATCTTAGATGCACCATTTATTGGAATAACAAATGCTCATTACAGCAATGTAGTGGTGGCATTGCACAGAAAAGATGATGGCTGACAGAGAGGAAGCTCAGGTGACATCACCAGGAAACTCTCTGTGTGCAGTGTTTTGAAGTGGTCTCTGTGTGGCTCACTAATGTAGTTCACACTACAAGGAGACCACTTCTGAGCCATTTGTTGTGGGTTCATAACTGACCACTGGTGATTTGCTAGAGTGCAGATCTTCAAACCAAGGTGTTTCATGAAGTGAGTCCATGGGAATTCGAGCGTATCACAATAGTATTTACTGTGAATGACACCAACTTATTATTATGCATTTAAAGATGCATATCAGTGTATGTGCTGCTCTTAACTTCCCGGCCAACAAATTATCCATCTTGTTGCTACATGTTGGCACTAATCATAACACATTGCAGCAAGCTGAAGTATTAAAGAGGAACTTCATATATCTGTGCACCAAAGCTATAAGAAAATATCGGAGCTTGATTGTGTTTGGTCCCATACCTAGACTATATAAAGGTGATATGGTCTATAGCAGAGGCCTGAAATGTATGTGCTCAACTCTCCATGCAAAACATGGTACTGTACTTATTAAAAGAAAACTTGATGGGAGAACAAGCATATATTTATGGCAGCTCTGACCCCTCCATGCACAACACTTTGGAGAATGATGACATCCTTGATCAAGTAGGGAAATGCAGCCAAACAAGCTAAATGATTCTTATCACCAAACTATTATTAGAATGTGCGTTGACATGACAAGCATTAAACCTCAAAAGTGATGAATTTAATGTACAGACTTTTGTAGTTGACTTTTAAGTGGTCGGGCAGCACGGTGGCGCAGTGGTGGCACTGCTGCCTTGCAGTAAGGAGACCTGGGTTCGCTTCCTGGGTCCTCCCTGCATGGAGTTTGCATGTTCTCCCCATGTCTGCATGGGTTTCCTCCGGGTGATCTGGTTTCCTCTCACAGGCCAAAGACATGCAGGTTAGGTCCATTGGTGATCCTCAGTTGTCTCTAGTGTGTGCTTGGGGTGTGTGTGTCCTGCAGTTGGCTGGTGCCCTGTCCGGGATTTGTTCCTGCCTTTCACCTTGTACTCGCTGGGATTGGCTCCAGCACACTCCCGTGACCCTGTTTTTGGATATAGCGGGTTGGACAATGACTAATTGACTTTTAAGTGGTCCAAAGCTGTATATTTGTACTAAACAACTTACTTGGGTCAATTTTTGTCAGCTTATATTGGCAACCTGTTGTCAGCTTTTCAGCATTAGAAACAGAAGCAATCACTTGTTGTAAATAATTGCATTAAGTGAAAAAACAGACATAGCTCACTCTGCGCATACAGAAAGCTCTAAATCTCATGCCTTACAGCCTATTCATAGCCTAATGGTCTGACATGACATGGTTTGTTTGACGCTTATTCAAAAGTATGCAAATGGTCATATATGAAGAGAATGACTTTTTAGGGACTCTGATCTTGCCGATAATGATGACTGGTTTATGAGCTGATTTTGGCTTCCAAGAGCCATTCTAATTGAACTACTGTATATGCTGAGTTGGTCCTGTCATTAGATAGAAAGCCTGCCTGATATGCAGTTTTATTTTTTTTACAGTGGTTGTCTTTTTAGCAGCAGGCATCTATCAGAGGGAATTTGCCAACTGCTCAGGAATATCTCAGCCATGCTACAGCTACATCTTCTCCGCTGTGTTGGAAGACATTAATGACTGATGAGGTGCTACATTCCATTTCAACATAAGGTTTTCCTAATATAATATTACAATTTACAATAAGGGCACCTAGTAAGAATGAAGTTGGTTTTGTTAACCATAAGCAGTTTCATTCCATCATCATACAAGTTGGAGTGGTGGCTCTGAGACTTGGGATCTGTGCCTGGCAATTGGGAGGTTGTTGGTTCGAACCTCACATGTGCCAGAAGTGATTCCGCTCTGTTAGGCCTTTGAGCGAGGCCCTTAACCAGTAATTGCTCCATCCTGGGTATGATGTTAACCTGTTTCAAGCTCTGCAAGCAGGTCCTTCAACTTGCAAGGAACAACTAGGGTGTTGGTGGCAGGATTAGAACTCCAGCCATTGTAAAAAGCCTCACACTGTTCAACTCCGTTCAAACTAGTGTGGTGCTGAGGTGTCATCCGTTGAATGGCTCCACTCTGGTCCTAATTTGGGATCCTGAGGTGGCTCATCATGTGGTGTATGCAGCAAGGCGCCGTATCAGTGCATGCTTCCAACCTCTCCTCTACCATACAAGTCATCTGTGATGCCAAGATGAGACTGACAAACATCAAGATACATTATAGGGCACCTCTGATTACTAATAACATTCGCTTTTGTATTTTTTATTTGAGGCACGGTACAGCTAGTAGAGCTTTCATTATTAATGGCAGCAGTAACATGTAGGCATTCAATATATTTGTGCCTCTTGGTGACATCTGTGTTAAGGTCACCAAGTAAATATTTATTGTGTGCCTATAATGTGAGATGAGAGCTTCTGTCTCTTACTACTTGATGTCTAAGCCAGTGAAGGTCTGAAGCATTGTCACTGCATTTGTTTAAGGTTCATGGGTGGTGACTGGGTGACGTTTGAGGTGCGTTCACATATGTGCATTTACAAGATGATTGTGATTTGCATACAGATGTGCATACTCAGATTTTATAAATTTGATTTATTTTTTTATTTTTTTTAATGCTTTCATGCTCAGATCCACACATCTTTAAAAATGAGACTCCTGGTGTGTAAATACAAGCAAAACATTTGTAAATAATTTGAATAATTTTTGGAAAAGGCCTGTATTCTTTAAGATTAACTGGAGGGGATCTTTTATTTTATCCCAAAATATGGCTGCATAGCTGCCTGGCTGGCTGATCAGGGCACCAACAAGGTGGCAGTCCTCTGATCTTAAATTACAGGCTGGTTTTTACCTCACCTGTTATTATTCTCTAGCTGCTACCCAGACTTTTTTTTAGTCGTGAAACAAAATCTGAATCAATTAATAACTGTATGGTAAAGAGCATAATTATAGTTAAAATTAGATCTTCCACTAAGGTTATCTGTGCAAGTAACTTCAAACTAAAAGAAAGAGTGTAATACCAGGTCAAACCATCTTTGTAGTTTAAAATACAGCACTCACTCTCTTGAAAATAAAGATGCTTTGGTAAATGATATTATATTAAGTATAAAATCTGATCTGTGTCTTATTACTGACCCCTGGCTGAGCCAATGTGACACTAGACAGCAGCAGGCTGTGCGTGATGCTAGTCACATCGTCATGGCTGTCATCTTCAAAGAGTTACCTGTGTGCATCCGCATTTGTTGTTTTGCAAAGGAAAGATTCTTTAATCTCCCCGACAAATTCTTTTTTGAAGGTTTTGCTCACAGGTTTCTTTCTCACATATCCCTTACTATGAACTTGTGTGACTTTTTGATTTGATGGCACTCTACGATTTTGGAAAATGAGCTCAGCTCAGCTCCATCAACAAATTGGTTATAACAGCAATAGACTGGCACCATGCTGAGGGCTGTTTCCTGTGTTGTACCCAGTGCTGTCAGGATGGGCTCTGAGCCCCTAGTGACCCATAATTGGTGCATCTCGGAATATCAGGTTTTGTTACATTAACCTTTATTTCTTTTATGCATGGAGCTTCATTGCAAGCCACACATGGATGACCTCTGGCCATTCTGTTTTGAGTCTTGAATTTTCCAAGTGTATTATTTTTTGTCTTTAATCAACATTGTATTTTGTTATATATCTCCATCCTGTTATTGATGTCATCCTAGCACCATTTTTATTTTCCTATCTCCTCACCAGCCACGTGATTGCACAGCATAACCATGGGCGCCGGCAGGGGGGTGCAAGTAGGTGCACGTGCACCCCCCTAGCTTTTGAAAAAAAAGGAAATGGAGAAAAAAAATAAATCTTTCAATAATAAGAAAAAACGCGAAAAAATAGTTTTTATTTTAAATTTTTAAATTACAATTAGACGTTTACATTTTACAACTATACATAAACAATCATTCACTTTGTTTCTAAAAGAGCATCTCAAGCCTTCTTTTTTGTTGTCCAAACTTGTCTACAACTTTGTCGATAAATTTTGGACAATTATTTATTCTTTTTTTGTGTACACTAAGCATACATAATCCACTTAATCTATCGTCACTCATTGTAGATCGGTTCCAAGTTTTGACGCGCCGTAATGTGCTAAAAGATCTTTCAATACTGCAGGTTGTTGCAGGAAGTGTCATGCCAATCTTGAGTGCCTCGGAAACAGCCGGATAAAACTTCGTAGCCTCTTCAATTAAACTCATGCAATCGGTAATTTCGTTTGCAATGTTTTTATTTTTCCACATCTCATATTGCCGTCGTGTGTGAGACGACCGCGCGGCTTATACTGTCCGATTTTCACGTGGTCGTATGACACGGTGGTTGCTCTTATAATATAAGAGCATACATATTATGTAACCAATCAACTGCATTTGCTTAAGACAACTGGGCGTGTCTTAAGCAAAAGGTAGTATCTAATTATAATTTGAAGCTTCGATAGTGGTATATTTTTGTCATTTGCATTCATTATTTTGTAATTATTACGTAAATAATAATATTTTGCATTCAGAGCGTGCTATTATTTGTGTATTGTTATTATATGTATAGGTGTATAGCTACAAAATGTATTTTCAAAATAATTATGCAAATGCGAAAAAAAATGTAAACTTTTTTTAAAATTTATAATTCCCCCAACCCTTTCTTTCTACGCCACTAATACTTTAAAACCCCGAAAAATAATTATATCTATTTTACCAACATACAAGTATATAGTGTACAGCTAGATCTTTTTACGCCGGTGTATAGTTCCGATTTATGGGAGAACAGTACGCTTTAGAGAAAAATATTTATCATAAAAGTTGTAGAACTTATCTTTGTCTACAATTTTTATCTGAAATATTTTTCTCTAAAGTGTACAGTTCTCCCAGAAATTAGGAACTATTAACCGGCGTAAAAAGAGGTCTAGCTGTATGTAAGTGCTTACAAAATTACATTAAAAACTTAAGGAAAAAGCACTACCTATGCCACTGAATACATCAATAACATTTTTAACTATATTCCAGTGATCATATGATAACAAAAAAAAGTCGATGATTTTTTGTCAGAAAATTAAAAATTAGGTCATGCCTTAAGTGGTTAATCTATCTATGCAAAAACTGACTGCTCTGTACTGTTCAGAGATAGCGACTGTATTGGCAGGTATTTAATGGGCACATACATATACAAAAAAAGTTTTTGTTGCGGGGGAGCGTAGAAAGAAAAAAATCTCTTTATGCACCCCCCTGAATTAAATCCTGGCGGCGGTAATGAGCATAACTGCACTTGATGTCAGCTCATTAGATTAGATTCAACATTATTGTCATTGAACAAGTACAACGAAATTAGCATCTAGCAAGAAAGGCAAATAGTAGACTAAGGTGCAGTAGACAGTGGAAGCAAATAGTACATTAAAGTGCAGTCGACAGTAAGGTGCAATAAAGCAACACACAAATGATAAGTATATCTATATGATATTTGAATTACAGATAGTAATGTAGGAAAGGAAAAGTATATAGATGTTGTCACGCACGTGTGAGTAGGAGGACGTTGTATGGACCAAGTGAAGGTAATTCCATGCCAGGCAAGGGGGTTAGGGGTGCACTAAACCTTCTCCTGTTGTTTTAGCAGAGCAGCCACAGGAAAACCTGTCTGACCCATCCAGGAAGACATTACTTCCGGTTCCGACACCAGAAATGACGTCATTTTCTGTGCCGTCGCCTAAGAAGATGTCACTTCCAGTTTCGGTGCCTAGGCTGAGGTCACTTCCAGTTCTGGCACCTAAGACAATGTCACTTACGGTGCCTAGGCCGAGGTCACTTCCGGTTCCGGCGCCAGAGAAGACATCAGAAGAAGGTCACTTCTGGTTCCCCTACGTCACTTATGGTCTTCCTCCTTAAAACCACCATATTCCAAAACCTAAGTCAGTTCATGTCTGGACTCCAACCAAGACACTTCTGTCTACTAAATCAACCCATTCCAGACAGGGATAATATACGGGTGGCTGCCCCAAACCTTTTTAAGTGTGTCGAGTCTGATCTCTTCACAATGTGAATACTGATCAGTAAGTACAGATACATTGTAAAAATAAATATAGATATTAGAAATATGTTTATATACAGAATAGATATACATTATGTAAGCAGGTGAAAATATGCACAGAGTACAGTCAGAAGTTATTGATATTTAGAAACCTTAGCTATCAAGTGGTAAAGGTTGAGAGTTCATAATGGTGATTGTGTTCTGAAAGAAACTGCTCCTGAGCCTTCTGGTGCCTGCCTGATTGGAGGGGAGTAAACAGTCCATTGTTGGTGGTGTGACTTCAGGGCCGTCTTAACATAAGGGCACAATGGGCACTGGCTGGGGGCCCCAGGAGCATGTTTCTGATGCCTATGCATG